>NW_028318764.1:0-300000 GCF_062004578.1 Staurois parvus | reverse complement strand
GGAGTTAGGATCCTCCATAGTAAGGGTGCCAGGCAGGCCACATTGGGGGATCAACAGCCCATGTCTCAACTTGTCTGAGACTTACCACACAGCCTGTGTGTGTCTCTCTCCCATTCACGTCCCTGACACACCTGCTGATTTCCCTCTGCAGCCATTTAAGCCTCCCTCACCTGGGACTTAACCCCTTTGGGACCAAATTCCTAGTAGTCTCTGCAATTGTCTCCCTTAACCACTTGCCCTCCTTAGGATTTACCCCCCTTAATGACCAGGCTTCTTTTTGCTACTCGGCGCTGCACTAATTCAACTGATAACTGCACGGTCATGCAACGTTGCACCCAAACAAAATTTACGTATTTTTTTCACACAAATAGAGCTTTCTTTTGGTGGTATTTGATCACCTGTGCGGTTTTTATTTTTTGCGCTATAAAAAGGCTGACAATTTTGAGAAAAAAACCCAATATTTTGTACTTTTTGCTATAAAACATGTCCAGTAAAAAAAAATGTAAAAATCAAATTTTGCATTTTGCGACATGTCTTTGCTATAAAAAAAACCCAATACGTGTAAATTAATTGGTTTACGTTAAAGTTATAGCATTTACAAATGATGGTAAAGATTCTAGGATTTTTAATTTTTTTTATACTAATAATGGCGGCGATCAGCAACTTATGGCGGCGATCAGTGACTTATGGCGGCGATCAGCGACTTATGGCAGGACTGCGGGACTGCAGCGGACATTCTGAAACTGGGGGGGAACTGACTTGGGGTCACTGACATCCCCAGTGACACCAATACAGTGATCAGTGCAAAAAAAACCCACTGACACTGTACTAATGGCACTGGGAAGGAAAGGATTAACTTTTTTTGCACTGAAAGGGTTAACTGTGTGAGGGGAGTGTTTTGCTAGGGGGCGGGGGTGTGTACTGCAGGGAGACAGCAGGCAGATCGGGACTTCTCCTGGTCTGCGTGTCAGGAACTGTCAGGGAAGTGACAGAAAGCAGAGCTACTGCAGCCTTGCTCTCTGTCACTGATTGCCGCAAATCGCCGGGACACAGCTGATAACAACTGGCTGTGACCCGGCGACTGACATCCATGGCTGAGATCGGTGGTGAAGGTAGGGGGCGCGCCTCGCGCGCGCCCCCTACCTGTTTTGAAACAGCACGTTTTAAAACGTGCTTTTGCCCAGCCGTGCCGCCCTGCCACCGTTTTTATACAGTGGCTGGGCGGCAAGTAGTTAATGAGAACACACCACAAATATTGGGGAAATGTATCTGGCATCCAGGACAAATTCCCGGTCTCCTGTACTCTAGAAACCATTACATCCACACTGTCTACAGTGTGACAACTAACTTTAACTATCAAAATACAAACTAGATTTAACTATATAGACCTAGCACCTATCTGGGAGGGTGCTACAAAAATAATAATAATAGTGAGGGTAAAATATGTACAAGGTTCCTTTGCTTTTTGTTCACTAATGTTTATTGAAACATTAGTGAACAAAAATATGCTTTTTGTTCACTAATGTTTATTGAAAGTTTTCCAAATAAAATGCATACAAATATTTTGCATAGAGAGAGATTATAGGCTGTACTCACAGAAAGTGGGAAGTTCAGGTTTCAGGTTTGGTATGGATTTAAAGGGAGTACCTTAAAATGCTATGAGGTCCCCCCCCCCTAAAATCTGTAGCAAACGTTCATCCAAGCATGGAAGCCTGGCTGTGCATATGCTCATCTCCCCCCTGTGCAGGACCCACGTGCCCTCAACTTGGGGAGGGTATCTTGCTAGCAGGATGTTCATGAGGACAAGGGCCCCTTCCCCACAACCCTGTCCCAGTAGTTGTGAGGGTCTGTGAGCAGGGGGGTTATCAGAATCTGGAATTCCCCTTTAAAAAAGGGGGTTCAGATATCATTCTCACTATGTGACCTGGTATGGTTCCCTCCTTTCCTGGCCATCCAGGATGCATGCTTGAATGAGGGTTTGCTATAGATTTTTGGGGAACCCACATTTTTTTTTTTGCATCGGATGCTATCTTAAAATCCAAAATAAGACCTGAAGGGTCCAGTATGAACTTTATACCCCCTCTCCCCCCACACATTTTTTTTTACATGAAGTTTCCTTTTAAAATCCATAACAGACAATCTTCAAAGATAAGGGTTCTGGTATGAAATCCCTGGCTTTGAAACAATACATAGTACCATTCCCATACCATTAACTAAAAAGTATTTCGTCCATTAATCAAATCTAATACAGTTTTTAAAAGTTGAAAGTGAGTTTTAATTATTCTTTTACTACAGAACATATAAATAAGAGTTGGAGGGGGGTCTGCATAAAATAGTCTTAGAACTTGCTAAGAGGCACAGATTAGAAAAAAGTTACAAAGATAAAAGATGGTTGCAGGTACATATTAATATTTGGAAGATTGTTGTTTGAAATTAGAAAGCATCCTGATTACTTGATTTCAGATTTACCTACGTGCTTGGCTTGCGTATGTTTAAGTGGGTCCGTATACTGTGAAGAAACAGAGATTGAAGAAGTGCCTCCCTTACCCAAAGAGACTGCTTACCTATATGCTCGGTTTAACAAGATTAAGAAAATCACTGTAAAAGACTTCTCTGATTTTCGTAAGTAAAACGCAAGATATTTTAAAGATGTATTTTATGTCTATTATTGCTGTTGCTCATTTCCGGCAATTCTAGATAATTGATGTGCTCACACTGCTATAGTACTGCATGTTAGAGATTTGAAAACATAACACTTGGGGCGCTCGTGAGCAGCGCACCATGATGGCTGCCTGCTGATCCTCCACCGCCGGGCACATCAACTCCTTCCCTTACTCCGGGGAGCCTGCTCTGTCCCCCACCCTTGCCCTCACTCTCCGCTGACCCCCCCCACCACCTAAGGGGAAGAACTCCACGGCCTCCCGTGCCTCCAGCGCTCAATTGCCGGTCCGGCGATGCAGCCTACTCACCGGCAGAAGCCCCAGCCTTGACTTTGGCCACTTCTCTTGGGCGGCCTGGACACCCTCTCAGACCTGGAGAGCCTGCCTGACATCCCTGAAGACCTCCCACAGCCCCCCTTGTGGGCCGCAGACCTCCCACAGCCCTCCTTGCGGGCCACAGACCTCCCATAGCCCCCCTTGTGGGACGCAGACCTCCCACAGCCCCCTTTGAGGGACGCAGACCTCCTAGCAAGGTTTAAGACCATGCTGCAGTAGGAGCTTCACACTGCCACCTCCAGACTAGCGACTCATCTCACCAAGGAAATTTGCGAATTGGGAAGCTGCACTGATGTTCTTAAAGGTAAGATGGACGCGGCGGCTACGGTGATCGAAAATCATGAACAGGACCTTTCAGATCTGAGAAGAGAGCTTGACGCTGCTCTCTTGCGTCTGGAAGATTTTGAGAATAGGTCCCGTCGAGGTAATCTTCGCCTGCGTAGCCTGCCCGAAGCCATTGTTGACCTCACGTCCACTGCGCTTTCTCAAGGGTTGGATCCGGCGATGCCGATAGACCGTCTGGGGTTCAATTGCATTCATCAGGCCCTGGGTCCGAGGAGGTCTGCGGGTCCTCCCAGGGACATCATAATTAAATTCACCTATTACCGTATGAAAGAATCGCTCCTTCTCTCTGCGCGAGACAAGCAGGATCTTTGCTTTCAAGGTCATCCGTACCAGCTGTCCACAGATCTGGCACCATCCACCATACAGAAATGTCGACAGATGAAACCCTTCACATCAGTCCTCTTGAACCGTCACATCAAGTACCATTTAAGCTTACGTTCGCGTATCAAGGTCGGAACCATGTTGTCCACAATCCGGAAGAGGCCAAGTCGACCCTGGAGGCGCTACTCTTTCTGCCCTCGCAGGATACCTCCGACAGCCCAGTGCGGCCCTCCGGTTCCCATCCTCCTTCATTTCAGCTGGGGCATATATGGGAGAACGTTGGCAGCCGTAAACGCTCCCTCCCTAGTACCCCTCCATTGTCCGGATCCTCCCATTCTGATCCAGGTTGAGTACGATTGGATGGGTAAGCTTTTTCACTTTTCAGATGGCTTGATCCACTGCCATGACTCTCTGCCTTTCTGATGGGGCGGAGACCTTGACTGGCCCTTGTTGGGTAAACTTTTTGTATGTTTTGTATGTTGCTTGTTTTTAATTTTACACTTTGAAATTTTCTTCTATGCAATACTGGTCTGTACTGGTTGTAATCCTCAGCTTCTCGCGGTCCAACTTTAAGTTGAATTTTTTTGGGGGATGGGGGGTAGGCAATATGTTTGTAAGCTCTGTGTCCTATCCCCTTGTTTTTTTTTTTTTGTTTCTGCTAATTTTACTGCTATACTAGGATTTTGTTTATGTGGATTCCCGGCTCCCGCCGGCTCCTTGTTTTTTTTTTGGGGGGGGTTATTGTACCTTTTTATATATACCGGGAGTCTTCCTGGCTCATGGTCCTATGCCTTATATGGGTGGTGTCGGTTTCTGATCTAATGGGGTCGATATAATAATGACCCAGGAATGCCTCATCTCTATTATGCTGATATGTCTGTGTACCTGTTTACATTTTCTTTATATATTATGGTGTCATATTATGCATTTCTTAAGGTAATGTACTTGACGTTGTCTTTATGCCTGTTATGTTCCCCCCCCCCCCCTTTTTTTTCTCCTCCCTTCTCTTCCCCTTTTCTCCCTCCTTTTCCTTCCCCTTCCCCCTTTCTTCCCTTCCCCATGAAGGTTCTTTTTGTATTATGTTGTTTATGATGCACCCATGTGCCCGGTGGTAGAGCTACCCCCTATGTGTGTCCTTGCGGTTGGGACGCAATTTTCACTGATTGTGGTTTCATTACACTACCTTAGAGTGTACATTTTCTTCTGTCTCTTGTATCTTGTGGCAGCCCAGGGTACGGTTGCATTTGAGGATTGGATTGTTATTCGTAGCGTATTTTGGCAGCTGAATTCACTTGACTCAGTATGGCTTTAAAACCTTTGAAGATTTTTTTCTTAAAGTATCCATGGTTTTAATTCTCTGACCAAGTGTTCTAAAGTGTTCCATCATCTTAAGTCCCAAGACATGGACGTAGTCTGTCTGCAGGAGACAAGGTTTTCTCAATCGCCGTGCTACCTCTCTCACCATTATCCGACCTTTTTCTCTGCTTCAGCCCTTGAGAAGCATAGGGGCGTGGTGATTGCTTTTAGACGCAATCTGCTGTTTACTTGCAACCTGGAAATAGCTGATCCCACCGGCAGGTATTTGCTCCTCCAGGTGACCCTGGTGGGTTATTACGCGCCAAATTTTTTTCTCACTTGTTGAAGTTGATCTCGCACCATCAGCATGGTATTCTCTTATTGCTGGGTGATTCAAATGTTGCTCTTAACTCCTCTGTTGATCGCCGTTACCCGACGGGAGGGACCCCTAGCCACGACCTCAGGAATCTAAATTGCGTGATACGCTGCAAGCTTATGGTTTGGTAGATGTCTGGTGGGAAATGCATCCTCTACTCTTTATATTCGGTTCCACACCTGAGCTTTTGTAGAATAGATCACATCTTCATTTCCTTCCGACATTTATCTTTAATTCAAAAGATTGTCATCTCGACCTCACCCTGGTCTGATCATGACCCATTGGTTTTTTCGCTGTGTCTTTCTGTTATGGCTCATCCCTCTTTTCTGTGAATCCCTGCTCACCACTCAGGTTTCTTGCTCCCAGGTTGTTTTGCACATTCAATCCTGTTTTATGGACAATGTGGGTTCTGTATCCTCGGCTGTCTCTCTGTGGGAGGCTCACAATGCCACCATTAGGGGTCACTTGATTCAGATTGCCAAGTCCAGGAAACGGGCCAGAGAAAAGAGGAGGTTGGAATTGACCTCTAGATTGGCCACGGTAGACGCTACTTCGAAAGCCTGCCCAACTACGGCCCATAGGAAAGCTCGAGATGTGGTGGCTGCTGAACTTGGTGGCTGCTAAACTTTCCACTACAAAAGCTGAGAAGGCCTTACGTTGGGCCGGACATAGGTTTTATACATGCGGCAATAAACCGGGGCCAATGTTGGCCAAGAAACTTAATTCGCTAGGTCGCACCAGTGGTATATTTTGGTTTTGTGCTGCCCCAGGCAAGACTAAAATCGGGCACCCCCCCCGCATCTAAATTTGTCTCACCTTGTCCCTTCCTCTTTAGGCTCCACCTCTTCCTGTTAGAGCTCCGCCCACTGACAACAATGGGGCACTATTCCTCCCACTGACACCAATGATGGGGCACAATTCCTCTCACTGACACTAATGATGAGGCACTATTCCTCACACTGACACGAATGATGGGACACTAGTCCTCCCACTGATACCAATGATGGTGCCCAATCAATAGTGTCAGTGTGTAAGGAATAGTGCCCCATCATTAGTGCCAGCGTTAGGAATAGTACTCCATCATTAGTGTCAGTGGGAAGAATGAATCGTGCCACATCATTGGTGTCAGTGGGAGGCATAGTGCCCCATCATTGGTGTCAGTGGGAGGAATAGTGCCCCATCATTGGTGTCAGGGGGAGGAATAGTTCCCCATCATTGGTATCAGTGGGAGGAAGTGCCACATCATTAGTGTCAGTGGGAGGAATAATGCCCGATCATTGGTGTCAGTGGGAGGAATAGTGCCACCAATGTCAGTGACACCAATGAGGGGGCACTATTCCTCCCACACTGACACTAATGATGGGGCACTATTACTCCCACTGACACCAATTATACTTACATCGCAGTGCTGACCCCTGCTCCAGCCCGGGCTCCCTCCTTCAGGCACAGACACTTACCCATCAGCTGTCTTTCTTCTCCAATTGCTTTCCTCCTCTTCACAGGCTCCAGCTGCTCCCTCACTCAATCTTCAATCTTTGCGCTGCTGCTCAGCTCCTTCTCTCCAAGCTCCGCCTCCTCGCCTGTAATTGGCCGCCTTTGTGCCTTTTCTGAGCTACAGATCTGGCGGCCAATCACCTGCGAGGAGGCGGAGCTTGCAGAGGGAGGGAAAGGCTGCCATAGGCTACCTAGTGATCCCAGGGGTGTGGTCAGATTCGAGGGGCAGCTTGTCATCCCGCCCACATCGTGATCAAGATCCAGGAAGATGAAGACACCGGACGGACACCCTCTGCGCCCCTCCTCTAGCAGTGCCTTGTGGACCCGGATCGACGCGGGACACTGAGTCACAGACACAGGTAAGACACAGCAGCCCCTGTCCCTTTCCCATGGAAGTGTCCCTTCCTCAGGAAAGGGGGGGGCGGTGCTTCCACATAAATATGCCCCTGGGTCACACGCATAAACCTGTTCAACTCCGAATGAGGAGCGGTGCCCTTACCTTGGAACCTGTGAAGATTGCACATAGATTTGCGGATATTTTGTCTCTTTACCAAAAACCGAACACCTTTGTCGCTGAACATGCTGATAGTTTTTTCGCTGAGCTGCACCTACCCTCTTTATCTGTTGCAGCCCAAGATACCCTGAATGTAGATATCTCCAAATCTGAACTCTACCAAGCCATAAAATCTTTGAAGGCCTCCAGGGCTCCAGGCCCAGATGGGTTTTCTGGGCTCTACTATAAAACATTTGCCATCGTTCTGGTTCCTCACTTGACGGCCTTTTTCAATTCTTTGAAGCAGGGTTCCCGGATTTCTTTGGAGTCTCTTCAGGCGCATATTACTATGATCCCTAAGAAGTCTGAAGATGCCTTTGAACCGCAAGCTTTTAGACCGATCTCGCTGTTAAATGTGGACTTGAAGATTCTGAGAAAGGTTTTGAGCACCCGAATTAATAAATATCAACTATCACTTATTCATCGAGATCAGGTTGGCTTCGTTCTGGGGCGACAAGCTGCTGATAACATCCGTAAAGTCATCCATCTCATTCATATCTTTCATTGCGCTGACTACATGATAGAAGTTCAAAGAATTCTTGACGCTAAAGATACATACTCAGTGTTACCAAAGAATACACTAATTGCATATAAACGCTCCTTGAAAAGTCTAATCTCAAAAGGTTATGACAACAATATTATAAATAGAAAAGAAAGATTTTCTCTGCCCCAAGGCCCCTAGGCTTCCTGTATTGTACTGTTTACCTAAGGTCCATAAAAATCCAGTCCACCCCCCAGGAAGACCCATCGTCAGTGGTATAGGTTCACTATGTTCCAGAATCGGGGAATATATAGATCATTATTTACAACCTCTTGTTCTTACTACTCCCTCATATCTTAAGGACACAAAACAAGTGCTGAACGAAATTAAATCTCTCAATTGGAACCCTGAACTTTTAACCTTTTTTAGTTACTGCCAACAGTAACATTGACCATGGTGATGGTATGATGGTGGTAGACTATTATTTAGATACAGCAGACAACATCTCTGCAGCCCACAAGGCATTTATTTTAGGACTATTAGATTTCGCAATGCGAAAAAACAATTTCTGGTTTAATAAAACTTACTACCTTCAAACCAGAGGTGTCGCGATGGGAGCAAAATTTGCTCCCAGTCTGGCTAATCTATTTATGGCCAGGTGGGAGGAGGACACAATCTATTCTAGGGAGTGGCCGGAACTTTTATTTTATAAACGATACATAGATGACATCCTCCTCCTATGGCAAGGGGATGAAGAGGCCCTAGTGAACGTTTTTGGAACACTGAACAATAATAATTTAAATATCCAGCTCACCTTTTCATACAGTACCGTAGAAATCAATTTTTTGTATATAACATTATTAAACAAAGGAGGATATCTAACATCTGAAGCATACTTTAAGAAAACAGATAGGAACAATTACATTCCGGTTGTTAGTTGCCACCACTCTACGTGGTTGGCAAATATTCCTAAAGGCCAGTTCATGAGGATAAGAAGAAACTGTGCTGATACTGACACTTACCATACTAAAGCTACAATACTCAAAGATTTATAGAATAAGGGTATGAGGAAAAAGCCTTAGATTTGGAGATAGAAAATGTGGCCAAGATGAACAGAGATGTGATGTTATCCGGTACAACAACACAGAGAGATAATAAATTTTGCCCATTCATCACATCCTTTTCCATACAACATAAAGCAGTTAGAAAAATTATTAAAAAGAACTGTGACATCCTAAAAGCTGATCCTATTCTTTCCAATGCCTTACCAGATAGGCCTGAGATTGTCTTTAGAAAGGCACCAACCCTCAGGAACAGAATTTCCCCTGATGTTATTGATCCTCCCCCCAAACCCACTCTTTTTGTCAACATGAGGGGTTTTTAATCCGTGCATAAAATGCCTAATTTGCCAGCAGAGTAAGACATCCAAAAAGAAAATTGAGACATTTACATCTTTTGCAACGGGGAAAACAAAATATATCAACATTTTTACCTGCAATAGTAGATATGCCATATACCTTTTAGAATGCCCGTGTCGGAAGCAAGATATTGCCCGTACAACAAGGAGATTACGAGACAGGTTCCAAGAACATGTCTACAATATCAAGAGAGGTTTTAAAGAGCACTCATTGTTGAAACATTTTAGATATTATCACAATAAGGACCCGTCAACTTTAAAATTCATGGGCATTGATATGGTCCAGAATCCATGGCAAGGTTCAAATAAATGTAGACTTGTCTCTCAGATGGAGACTAGGTGGATTTATGAAATGAAGACTTTAACCCCTACAGGACACAATGTTGATATAGACATTAGTTGATCACCAAGGCTACGTTTTACTTGTATTATGTCTGTTTTTATCTTTGATTTTTATCTTTTTTATCTTTGATTTTTATCCATCTGAGCTATTCTATTCTATCATGAATTTCAATATTGAATGCTATATACAATTTTAGCTTACTCCACATAACAGATTCATCTGGGTTCTTATTGTATCATATCTATGCTTTTATTTATTGAGTATATCTGTTTACTGATGCATTATATCATGGGAATCTTATCCACATTTTTGAATATTTTATTACATTTTCTACATGTATGGTTTATATTGTATTTTTACTGACATATTATTACATTATGGGACATTTTATTTGAATTTTGAATATTTTTAGCATACTTTTTCTGTATTTTTACTATGACATGGCTTTTAAGATGCATGTCAATTTGTGAACAACAAGCAGCGTTTTATATCATTTTTTATTTTAATAATATATACACATTTATTTTTTCATTTTTATACAATTTATTTTACTTATATGACTAGTTATTAATATTTTATCCATAACCATGTATATATTTATTGATTTCGGATCAACAGATTTATTGCAGGATTAATCCTTTTTATCATCGGTTTATCATTTTAATGAATGAATATTTATTCGGTTGAGACATACCCTCTTGCATATAACAGATCTTACCACATTTGTTTTGTTAGCATAATATGCTAACAGAATGCTTTGGATCTATGATGGATAAAGCTGCTTGCTGTTTATGAAAATATGCATCGGGATCCATGAGAAAATGGTAACCGCGCTTCCCGCACATGCGCATTACACGTGGATCTCTGGCAAGATGGCACCTGCTAATTTGCGCGCGCATTCTGCAGGCCATATAAGGAAGAGTACAGACGTCTGGCTGCTATGGCAACACCCCTTTTGAGAACATACGTTTTGTACGAAACGCGTTAAGGAGGAGCCCTGCACGCCGTGATGTCACGCCGCCGGACCACGGAGGTCCGGCGACCATCTTTAGTAACCAGCTGGTCAGTGTATTAAGCAGCTTTCAGCTGCATGTCATTTTCACATATGAGGATTTCTGAGAATGATTTTAACTGCATGTCATTTATCAACCGAGGATACCTTTTTACAGTGTGTCCATTTGGATTTTTAATAATTTAACAAATAATTTTTTGAAGAATACTACACTATAGGCACCTATATTTTTTGCTCTGTATCGAGCATCTAACCCCCCCTGCCCCCCAGAATCCGCAGGTGACCATCCCAGGGCCCCGAGGAGAAAGATCCGTTACCAGACCCAACCACAGCTAACCCTTAAAGGGGACCTCTGATTGACAAATCGCCCAGATCCACAGAGGAGGTTTTCCATACCAGGCGGTATCCTCTTCCACCACAAAGGGGACCTCTGGCTGTTAAATGTAACAAATGCACATATAAATTGCGCCTCTGGTGAGTGTACAATTTTACTATTCACCGCACGTCACTGGATTATATGTTCCAACTGGGATAATTAGAGTCACTTATCTGAATATTTATCCACACCATCATTGAACTATCATCATCATTTAATATCGTGTGCGGTCTCTTTTTGGGACATTTACTGTTCTATTTTGGACAATTTTATTTGCGGATTTCAGTATCTTTATTGGTGGATTCGTTTTAGCCATATGCGCGTTTTCACTTTTATTGCCTTCACCTAATGTAGCACTGTATCACGTTATATGGTATGTAGTAGTAATACTTATCTTATACGTTTTTGCAGATTTATTGGTTTTAACACTGCATTCCAACCTTGTGCAGGTTATGCGTTTATATTTTATACGTTTATGCCACTGATTTGCACTACAATTTTATTATATCTTACATCGCCGCAGGATACCAGGGTTTCTTTTATCCCTGGACATTTATAAAGCGTTTGATTCGCTTTCTTGGGAGTATTTGACATATACGCTGTCTAGATGGGAGTTTGGTGATGCTTTTCTGGCTTGGATCTCAGCTTTTTATTTGTCTCCCTCAGCCTCTGTTAAATATGCAGGTTTTTTTTTTCTCATCTTTCCCTATTTTCAGGGGCACGAGACAGGGATTCCCATTATCACCTGCTGTTTTTGTTCTTGCTCTTGAACCTCTAGCTGAAGCCATTCAAAATCACCCGGATATTTCTGGTGTCCCCTATGCCGGCACTAAATACAGTGCCAACTTTTATGCTCCCTGCAGATCTGGTTGAACGGTTGCAGACACAATTTCCCTACCGTTGAGCATCCCATTCCCTGGCTTATCTTGGCGGTACACTTACTTCCTCCTACTCTGCCTTATTTTCGGCTAATTATTACCCCTTACTGTGCTTTGTTACTTCCCTGCTACATTCTTGGCAGTTTCCTTCTTTATCATGGATTGGCCGGATACATGCTGTCAAGATGACTATCTTGCCGAAGTTCCTGTACTTTTTCCGCACTCTCCCAATTCAGGTCTCTGTGTCTTTTCTTCGTGTACTGCAAAGTCAGATTCTCTGTTTTATTTGGGCTCATAAACGTCCCAGAGTGCCTAGAGCCACTCTGTATACTCATAGATTACAGGGAGGTTTGGGAGTTCCACATGTTTCTAGATATTACTTGGCGGCTCAGATTTCCCAGTTGTCTATGCTTCATTCATGCCACGACAGATGTCCCGCTATGGATACTCTTAGAATTACCCAACTGTGCTCCACTTTCCTTAACTACATTGCTTTGGCTCTTGCCTAAGTTGCGCCCTCTGGATTTGAGCCCTATCATGCTTCACAGTTTATGAACCTGGAATTCTGTTAAATATTCGGGTAATTTGATATTATCGTTTCTACCTCTTTTGCCGATTACGCATAATCCTTTATTTCCACCAGGCTTAGAACATCCCCCTTCTTTCTCTTGGTGGACCTCCCATGGCTTTGTTATTGTACATGATATTCTGAGCGCTCGTACGTTTCTATAATGGGAGTCTCTTCAAGAATCAAGGGGGTCCTGCCACAGGAATATTACACTGTTCAACAAATTTTTATTTTTTGCCAGTTTTGGAAACAAAAGGATCCATTTCTTAATGAATGTCACATTCTGAGTTCAAATATAACAATGAAATTTGTCAATTGGCTCTAGTTTTTCTGTAAATGGAAAGTTTTCTACTATAGGCGTAATGGCTACATAATGCACAATAATTATATAGATAGATGTCTTTCACCAAATATAAAGCAAGTGATATTGACTACATAACAAAGCCTAAATGGCATAATATATTGCATAGGATTACCAAGAAAAATTATAGCCATAAGCTAAGTTGAATCATTTTAATACTTAGGATTCTCACTAGTTTTGTCTTCAGTTTGTGTCGGTTTTGCTTCTCTTGGCTTTTCTCTTGTATTCGAGGAAAGGGCTATCTCTTACAACTGCACGTGACTACACGCTTCAGGTTCTTCCTCACTTGACTCAACCACGAAGGATTCTGGTGCTTTAGGAATTGGTAGCCCCTCTCCATGAGGAACTGGACGTATTGCCGATGGAATATTTGGATAGTGCACAGATAACTTTTTCTTCTTATTTAGCCCTTTTACAATTGGAGGCACCATACAAAAGTAACAATTACTAACATGATCTGTTGGCTCTCTCCAAATCATTGGCACAGCGAAAGGCATAGATGCCTTTTTTCCATTCAACCATTGCTCCAGTGCTGTCCCACAAGAATTGTCCAGCCCAGCTCTTGTCCTGGTCTCCTATCTTGCAGCCAAAATACAAGTTGTAGGCTTTCTTAATCATTCCTGTTATCCTTTTTGTGAGATAAAAGTTATTTCACCGCAGATATAGCAGAAATTATCTGCTTTATTCACACAAGTTTGAGGCATTACTGAGTAGACTATATAAGCATAAAACGAAATGTAAAGACACTGTCGAACTACAATCAGCTACAGATACTGCAGCTTTTATGCAGTGAAGTGATGCAATTAAAGGCTAATTATGCATCATCTCAGTATACATGCAATTTTCTATTGGTCACCAGTATCAATTGCGCAATATGCAGCTGAAGTTGCATCATAATTTTGAATGGCTTACGTCATTAGATGGGTGAATATATCATGGAAACTAGAGCCAATCAACATTTTTTTGGGTCATTTTCGTTTTCAGCACCCCAAAATTATGTAAGATTAGCTAATTTTATGCCCAAAACTTTTTACCTGTTGAACAGTGTTATCGGTATTTGCAATTGCGCCACTGGGTCCTATCCCTCCTCGTACCTCTACATATCCTTACCGCAAAACGCACTTTGAACACGTCTGTCAGCATTCCTCAGGGTCCCCTGGTCTCATTTCTGTAATTATTGCCTCTCTTAACAGTGGGTCCTCCTCATCACCCCTGTCTTATGTCTCTCAATGGGAGCAAGATCTGGGTTTCTCGATTGCAGTGGAGGGTTGGCATAGGGCCTGGGGGATGGTGGCGAAATTTTCATTCAATACAGTCACTCTTGAGGCAGCCTACAAAGTTCTCCTGTTGTGGCACTGGGTCCCGGCTTGGACTGCTCACCTTAATCTGACTGGCAGAGATAGGTGTTTCCGGAACTGTGGTCTACGTGGGGGCGTCTTTCACATTTGGTGGTTGTGCCCGCAATTGATAGGCTTCTTGTCTAGGATTTTTGGTTTGCTGCAAACGCTATTTCATATTACGGTCCACAGGAATGCAAGGGTGGCCCTCCTTCATTGCCCAATTTTGGGTCTGTCTAGGTCTCAGCAGAAATTGGCATCCTATCTATTTATTTAGGCCAAACGTGCTATAGCTCAAGCTTCGGTTGACTTCCAGGGGGTGAAGACCCAGATGAATGCTATGTTGATCAATGAACAGATGTCTAGCGTTCTTCATGATTCTCATCTGAGATTCCTTAAGGTTTGGGAACCTTGGATACGTTATTCCTTGCCATCCCTGCCTCCTACTAGTTATGGCCTCTTATAGTCGTTGCCTGGGCTAGCCCCAGATCCGTGATTCTTCTAGTTTTCCTTTCCTCCATGTTTTCTGATTTTTTTTTTTTTCTCTATGTTTTTATATCTTCTTTTTCCTTCCTTCTAACCTTTTTTTTCTTTTTCTGGTAGTATGCTGGATTGCTGCTGCTATTATTTGGTTTGGCTTTTTGCTGTTCCTCCTTGATGTCATTGGACATTCCATTATTTGGCTAATACAAGTCAGCAGGATGTATCTGTTTACAGTATGTGTTATTGTTCTGCTCTGCCCCTGCGTGGGCATATCTTGCGCTTGTTGTATTCTTAAAATAAAACTTTCTTAATAAAAATATTGAAACAGAAAACCTAACACTTACTGTATATAAAATGCCGACACAGTTCCTTGCAAGAACAGCATTTACCTTTTCAAGATATCACTAAATATTATTATTATACAGGGTTTATTTTGTGAAAAGCTTTACATTAAAGGGGAGACAGTACAGTTTCAATACAATAAGGTTTTTAGATAAACTTTACTTTACAATAACAATGCATATAATGTTTACTATATTCAGCATATTGGGAATTATAGCTATTTTATCATGCGCGATGTTGGGGATATCAGATCTGGAGTGACATTGCTGGAGCAGAGTGACTCCCCTAGCTGTCAGAGGAACAACTTCTCCAGTGATTGGGACAAGGCTAAAGGAAAGGATAGATAGATTTTGGTGGTAGGGGCTTCAGTTATTAGGAGGACTGAGAGGGCAATCTGTCACAAATAATGTAATCACTGAAAAGTATGCAGTATCTGGTATTCAGGTTCAGCACATTATGGATCGGATGGGCAGATTGTTGGGTGGGGCTGGGGAGGACTCAGATTTTATGGTACATATTGGTATCTATGACAATGTTAGAGAGAGATGGAGCATCCTAAAAAATGATTCCAGGGACTGAGGGGCTTAGGTGGTGTGACGAACCACCTAGCACCCCGCTTGGGTCTTTCATCAGAGAACTGCTTCCCCACTGCTGGGACACAAGACCAAGGTATTATAGCTGGGCATTTCACCCAAGAACTAGATGACACTAGCTTAGGTGCAACTGGAACTACTCTATTTGAAAATTCACACAGAGTTTATACCACACAAGATCAGATAAGAGCTTGATCACATGATCCTAAATAATACAAACTGTAAATCATAATATCATGAGTACATCTAATGAATAGCTAACATCCAGCAGCTACCATCTAACAGTGATCTACCATATTTTTTGCTCCATAAGATGCACCTAGGTTTTAGAGGAGGAACACAAGAAAAAAAAATATTCTGAACCAAGACTACAGACATAGTACAGGAGATGCCCAGAGAATGCAGACATAGTACAGGAGATGACCAGAGACTGCAGACATAGTACAGGGGATGAACAGTTTTTTCAGCAATGTACAGTTTGTGAAAAACAGCTCAAGGTTTGGTATAACAGTCCACAGGCAGTCTATGGGGGGAAGCACATACCTGGCCAGCCGTGCTCAGCATCCTTCTGTGAGATCTGGGGGCGGGGCTCCCACTCACATCACAACTACTACAACAGCTCCCTCTCGAGCATACAGGCTGCAAAGGGCGGGGTCAGTAGAGCTTTGGGAGCTGGCCCCGCCCCCTCCTTGCTGGCTGGCCTGATACTCTAACACATCGGCGACGGCGGTGACGACAACTATCAATATTCGCTCCATAAGACGTGCAGAAATTTCCCCCCATTTTTTTTGGGGGGGGAGTGAAAAATACGGTAATTAAGAAAGCTAATCAACAGCTAGCAACTAACATGTAACAGTGATCTAATTAAGAGTAAGCTAATCAACAGCCACACACCCAGACGAGCCAGGAAGCCCACCCCAGACAGTCCAGCATCTTCAACCCTGAATAGACAAAGTACATTATACACGCTGTCTTCAAGGTGTTTCCTTTCACTTGTGTAATCTGTTCATCGTAGAACAAAATTCATACAATATTTCAACAGTCTGAAAAAGTTAAATGAATTTATCTTCATAGAATTCCTGAGGGAGATTGTTAATAAATATTTCTGTCCCAAGTGAATGAGCTTCTCCAACCCAGTCTGCAGGAGGGCTCCTTATTTCCTCTGACCATTAACCTGTATAAGATTAATATTACACCTTTCCTTCTACTCCAGAAGGAAAGCTTAAGGCTTCATGTACACGTACAGCTGCTAAACTTGAGTTTAGGAGCTTTTGCCATTTTTTTGCCAAAGCTCTTAAAATCAGCTCCATAAAAGCCTATGGCCCTGATTCACTAAGATGTGAGTCCATCAGCAGAGTCTGACCATTCAGGCAGACTCCAGTCAATCAATCAGTCGTCTGACCAGCGTCTAGCAAGCTCATTAACGAGCGTCTACTTTGCCATTAGTGAATGTGGTATCCTGTCTGGCACATTTTTAGGTGCAATACCGGATATATTTGCTAGATGGCGCACAAGCACAGGCTTTATTGACATTGGCGTTTTTTCTGATAGCAAAAGAGAATTTTTAGAATGTAATAAAGAGTACAGCTGTATTAGAATTTTCTATATTTTTTTTTGCTGTTTCTCGTCAAAATGATCAGGAAAGTAATGCATTTACTAATGAATATCATACATTCTATTTTCAAATGTTAAACATTTTCACACTTATATCTCAAATAATTTATATACTTCTAATTTCCCAATATAGTTATATATCTTCATTCTCTTTAATCACATAACTATTCTATGTTAAAGACAAGTGCAGCGCTATAAATGCATGTGATCAATAATGAACGCATGTAAAAACCAAAAAGTGCAAAGAATTGCAATAATGATGTAAACTGGTAAATCGTGCTAAAATAAGTTCATATAATCATTCCTGAATAATGGAATGTCCTTCGTGTGAGAGTACCAACTCAGAGAGTGCCTATGAATGGCACGTGTGGTCTCTCCGTGATGGACAGTAGTGCATGAACTCGTGAAAGGTAAACCACCCTTGGGAATGGTCTACACTCACCAGAACAAAAGTATTAATGTGCATGGGTTATACACATCGCACATCTGGGGGTGCAGCGGTATGCTGGCAGCTATGGGTTAGTCATCCAGCTCCATCCATCCATCGGGGGGGGGGTGCCCAAATGGTCCTGGGGAGGAATTAGCTCAGCCACAGGAGCCAGAAAGGTGCTCAATAGTGTAGTACACTGTCACAGGGGTGGATGACCTTTCACGAGTTCATGCACTACTGTTCGTGGTTATATTTATCTTGTGTAATACCATTTTACTAGTCTATATCATTTGACCAGCGCTCACTTTATCATTTTTAAACAATGTAACTATTCTACATTATAGCTCAAACTGTGTCTCCCACAGTGGTTTAGTGGTTAGAGCTCAGAACTTACAGCACTTGGGTCATGGGTTCTAATCCCAGTCTTGGCAACATCCTAAAAAAATGGAGATCAATTTTCTGGGTTGTGGCAGGAATATTGATCAATCAATTATGATTTTGCCTAATGACTAGAAAGTGGATGAATGTTACTTGCGTACTGTTCTTCTGCCAATTAGGAAATGTGCAAGTTTCATGCCGTGTATATTTCATTGTAACTTTTTTCTCTTTTAAATCTGTCTCCTTATACAACTTGACCCCCTCCCCCACCCCATCATCACCTGTCCCATATGCAAATCTATGGATCACCGCCCCACTCTTTAACTATCTATTTACTGATCAAGTGAATGTGTCTCATTTTCTATCAGCTACAGCTCAGATCTCACATTATTATACAATTGCTGATTGTATCTCACCACTAGTCTGATTGAATTCACAATTCCTGGTCAGTCCTGTTCCCTGACCTCTAATAACCTTTAGGGCCAGTTCACACTACATGTGTTTCAGTTGCTTTTTCAGCATCACAAACGCACAGAAAGAAGGTTATATGGTTGTCAATGTCATAGTTCACATCAGCGCTTGCATTTTCAATGCATTGCAGGTGCTGTAAACAAAGTTGACCACGCTGCATTGTTTCTGCACAGAACTGTACTGGAACACATTGAAACGTCCTTGAATGTACTAAAACGCACATGTCCCTAACTACATTGAATACAAAGAAAATAGAAAAAAATAAGTGGAAGGGATACAAAAATGCAATGTAAACATGTCCAAAACGCATCCAAAATGTACTGGAACACACTAAACATGCATGCCAAAAGGGCATGAAAAAAACCCATCAGGAACACATCTAAACTGTTTCTATAGTGTGAACCAGCCCTTAGGACTTGTTCACACCATTGGTGGTGCAGAAACGCATGCAAGAACACACATTTTCCAGCACAGCAAAGAAATGCAATGCCCTATGTAGATGTGCGCAGGTACCATGATGTTGCACCTACACACGTCTATTAAAAACAGCCCCATTCACAGCCACAAATACGCATGGCACCACACTACTGTGCGGTTAGGTGCGACACACTTGGAAAATAACATAAAAATAAGCCAACATGGCTAAAACATATCTTGAAAATATGGGGACTCTGATATCCGGCGACAGTCCGTTCACGAACGAGAAGCAATTCTGCACCCTAAAACCAACATAGAGGAAAGGGATGGTCAAATTTCTGTGCTGCTTCCAAACCACCTCTGGCATGCCAGGGTCATTATGCAGGTCCTCGATGCCAGTTCTTGCCTGCGGCCACAAAATATCCACTGGCCACAAGTGAAGGTGAGTGGAGGACGTGAAGGTGGATTTCTACCAGCTTCAACCGCAAGCAGTACCACTCCTGAAAAATGAGAGCAAATAATCATTGACACGTCATCATGACAGTCAATTCTCAGTGCAGGCTATCTAGAGTGTCTTTCCTTTTTAACCATTTCAAGAGTTCAAGGAACCATTCTTGGAGCATCTACTGTGTTTGGAAAGGCCAAAGGTCCCCCCCTCCCCCAGGCACACTAATGCTTATGCAGGCCATAGACGGGGAGAAAATCAGCCGATTTTTCTTTTAAAAAATGAAAAATCGGTTGTTCAAGCGGCCGACGTTACCAGCAATGGTAAAAAAAAAAATCGGCCGATTTTCATCCTGTCTACAGCCGGCAAAAAGTGACCCTGCAGAGAGCTCCGCTATTTCTTTGACAGTTCTTTGACATTTATAGCGGTTGCAACAATGTATTTGTATCCATTTCGGATACAGATGTTTTTATTCGGAAACAAATAGATACAATGTTGCAACTGCTGTAAATGTCAAGGAACTGTCAAAGAAATAGCGGAGCTCTCTGCAGGGACACTTTTTGCCATACTGGAATTCCTCTCCTTTTTCATCCTTCTTCTTCCTCTTCTTCTTCATCATCATCCTCTTCTTCTTCATCATCATCTTCTTCTTCTTCTTCTTCTTCTTCTTCATCAACATCCTCTTCTTCATCATCCTCTTCTTCTTCATCATC
This sequence comes from Staurois parvus, assembly GCF_062004578.1. NCBI lineage: Eukaryota > Metazoa > Chordata > Amphibia > Anura > Ranidae > Staurois > Staurois parvus. The sequence continues at coordinate 279,960 of NW_028318764.1, read as the reverse complement.
ATCATCATCATCCTCTTCTTCTTCATCATCATCCTCTTCATCATCATCATCCTCTTCATCATCATCCTCTTCTTCATCATCATCCTCTTCTTCTTATTCTTCATCATCATCCTCTTCTTCTTATTCTTCATCATCATCATCCTCTTCTTCTTCATCATCTTCTTCTTCTTCTTCATCATCCTCTTCTTCTTCTTCATCCTCTTCTTCTTCTTCATCATCATCCTCATCTTCTTCATCATCATCCTCTTCATCATCATCCTCTTCTTCATCATCCTCTTCTTCATCATCATCATCCTCTGCATCATCATTCTCTTCTTCATTATCATCATCCTCTTCATCATCATCATCATCCTCTTCTTCATCATCCTCTTCTTCTTCATCATCTTCATCATCATCCTCTTCTTCTTCTTCATCATCATCCTCTTCATCATCTTCTTCTTCATCATCATCATCATCCTCTTCTTCTTTTTCTTCTTTTTGTCTTCCTCTTGCAGGTCACTGCTCATGTGCAGATTTTTTATCAGTAAAAAATCGTCCGATTTGCCCATCATTGCCGCGAAAATCGGCCGATCGGCAAATTCGGCCGTTTTTTTCCAACTTTACCGAAAAAAAAAATCTGCCAAAATACCGAAAAACGGCTGAACAAATAGCCCACTAACGATCCGAAAATCGGCCGATTTTATTTTCGGCCGAAAAATCGGCCGATTTTCGACCCATCTATGGCCTGCATAAGATATGGTGTGGCCCTAGGGTCAATGTGTGTTTAGAATACTTCCAAAATGCACATACAAAAACACTCCATCCAAATGCATGTTGCATTTCTATAGCATGTTAAACAGAAGAAAAATGCACTTACATAATGTTAACATGCGCAAGTAAAAATAGACAAAATACACATCCTTTTATTCTGGCTTCACATACATGCATTGTGGTCTAACACCGCACTCCTGGGCAAATCACATGCAATTTGTGTGCGTTGCAATTAGAGACAAACATTTTGCACACCTCAAATTGCACCGCATCCGGGCCAAAAATGTGCAGGACCCTTTTTCAGGGTATGCACATGGGTATGAATAGGCATGCCATCCAATTTGGCAAATCGCAATACGCTTTGTGTACCAATATTGGTGTGTTGGTAACTTCACCTAGAAAGCCGCAGCAGGTGGCATGAAGGGGTTGCGGTTGTGATGCGGTGCAGCGCTTGCACAGAAAACACTGCAAATTTCACATCGCATCTATGTGAAACCAGAATGTGCCAATATGTGGCTTGACAAAGCACAATGGTCACTGCAGATTATTTTCAATCCATGTTTTTTTACACTTTTCATTCACTGGTTTAACTCAGGTGATCGTTAATCACAATTATCTCCGGCGATCACATGCAGCCCCTCAACCATCTACACATATCTCTGGAAATCTATACAGATCTCCTTGAAAAAATGTCTCCTCTCTTCTTCAGAAAACAATTGTCCTCCACCTCATAAACAGGGGGACAGAGAAGACTTCTCCTTGTAACTAAAATCAGATTAATTATCTGTGCTTAATAAACATACACCAATACTGCAAATGCATTGTACTGTCCAAGGCATTGCACACTAACGCATTGCACACTAGAAATGTCAAATGCGTTAGTGTGTACAGTGCATGAGTGTAAAATGCTTTAGTGCACACTGCAGTGTACAACGCATTGCACACTGTAATACACTGTACAATGTAATACCGTGTACACCCACACATTGTAGACTGTAATACACTGTACAATGTAATACCGTGTACACCCACACATTGTAGACTGTAATGCACTGTACACTGTCATGCAGGATGGAGCAACGCATTGCACACTGTGATACCGTGTACACCCACACATTGTAGACTGTAATGCACTGTACACTGTCATGCAGGCTGGAGCTACGCATTGCACACTGTGATACGCTGTCCACTGTCATGTAGAATCCAGCAACGCATTGCACACTGTAATACCATGTACACCAACACATTGTAGAATGTAATGCATTATACGCAGTATACATGTCCAGATATTCAAAGATTAGCCATGAAGGCCTAGCTGGTTACCTAATTGGTGACCGCAGATAGCTGAATAACGCTACACTGCATCCAGGCAGCTCTGGGAGGGTGTCATATGACATCCTGGCAGAACGCGCTCTCTGTGATTGCTGTGTCCTAAGTACACAGCTGATCATGTGATGTGGTAAAGGCCAATCACAGCGGCTTTTTACCATGTGATCAGCCATGTCCAATGACACGCTGATCACCGGGAAATGCATTTGCCGGGTCTTGGCTGCACTTTCATCACGCTGTCAGAATGTGTGGAAAGTACTGCCGAGAACCAGCAGTTATAAAAGCAGGGGTCGGCCCCGATGATCAGTGCCCACCAGTGCCACCCAACAGTTCCGCCCACCTGTGGCCAGCAGTGCCACCCACCAGTGCTGCCTCATCAACGCACATCAGTGTTGCTAAATTACCAGTTTACCAAATGTTATAATATAAAGAGACTTTTATTCATTATGAGCTATTTTGTGGTTTATCGAGCAAAAAGTAAAACTCACAGCAGCAAGTCAATACCACCCAAAGAAAGCTCTATTTGTCTGAAAAAACTGATACAAATTTAAGATGGGTACAATGTGGCATGACCGCACAACTGTCATTCAAAGGGTAACAGTGCAGAAAGATGAAAATTGGCCAGGACAGGAAGGGGGTAGGAGTACCCAGTAGGCAAGTGGTTAATATCATTGACCCATCAATACCCAGGAGCTAATGTACAGATAAGTAGCATGTGCACCAAGTGAGATTCTGCTAGGCCCCACCCACAAAATTGCAATTACCTGTCCCTCACATGTTATAAACATATTTGCAATGGCCATACTTACTTTACATATAAGGACCATCTCCTCAGTTGAGAACTGTGCGCTCGCCATGTCCAAATGCCAATAAAGTTATCAAAATTTTCAACCAACACAAAACCTCCAACCACTTGTCATCCACTTACACTCCCCACAACCACTTCCGGGTGCGCGCGCACGTGATGACGGACTTCCAGGATAGCCGTTCATGCGCCATGCGGACACCTGTTTGGTGCTTATTTGTTTGCAATCGCGCATTTCTATGCACGGCTATGATAGCTTTCGCAAATGTGTTTCTTATTGATTTGTTTTTTTTAACCTTGGCTAATATTTGTTGCCAAAGGCCAAAAATAAACAAAGTGTGGACTGTTTTATTACTGTAAATAGAATTGTAGAAAACCTGTAGCTGGCTGCACAGTGAATGTGACATTCATTAGTACATAATATTGTGGTGCAAGCGGGTTTTTTTTTTTTTTGGTTTTGAAAAAGCCAGTTTGCACACACTTGCATATTCACGCTCTTACAAGCTACATTTGAGCAGATTATATAAGTATACAAAGAAACTATTAAGGTTGTTCATATATTGAACATAAAATAAACACAAAAACATTGGTCAAACATTTATTGATCAAATATATCTTCATTTATTTGGTCAGCAGGAACAAGTAGGTACAGTCAATATCTTGGTGAGTCACAAAAATAGGATTGACGTGGCAAAAATAAAACACCCCTGCTCATAAGTGCTTACAATCTAAAGATACTTCTAATGAACTGTGTGTGCTCAGGTTATAGCAGGAAACAAAGGGGAAGATGAATCAAGTAACATTTTCATGCACATAGGATTTACTTACACAATCACTTAGTATGAAGATCCATTCACAAAAAAAAGTCTACAGATCAAAATATCAAGAAAACAAAGCATGTGAAAAAAAAACCCTCCCACCTCTACAAATCCCCTACACATACATTTGTCAGCAGGTTTGTCAGAAAAATGCATTGGAGTCTAAATAAGCAAGCAAAATTAAAACAAGAGCAGATTTTAAACAAAACGATTGACATGTGTGAGGCTTTCAATGCAAAGAGAAAAAACACAATCATTGTGCAATAACACACAAACACACTTTACAAGGCCAAAAATATGCAAACATTTCCAGCCCACTTCCAAACACAGCCTGAGTGGTGTCTGGGGCAATTCAGCACAAAATCTCTTCTTCCCCCCAAACCACACCATGCAAGGACTTAGTCACAAACCACCCGGCCTAGTAACAGGCCAAATTACTCACTACTGCACATCTTTATATAAGCTAGGTTGTATTTGGAGCACGCCAAACAAGGCCCCACACCCAATTAAGCCTACACCCACCACTGACCTTAAGTTGGTCAGTGAAAGTGTTTTCACCTGATGAATCCGCTTCCTACCTGCATTAACCCTTGGTATACAGGCCCCACAAATCAGAAAGAAATATACAGTGAAATGTACGTGTGCAGCATACCACAGAACATTGAGCAGGGATGTGAAAGGGAACCCCAATTGGAACCGTTATTGCTACTATGGTCACAATTCCCTCCAGATTCTCGCATGAGTTAAGACAGTCACATGACCACATCTTGTATGCAATACTGAAAATGACAAATCGATTTGACTAGTATGGTGAATTTCCCATCAATTGGCAAAACACTCCAGAAATCAAACTTCACCAAACATTACACTCTGGGCAAAGCTGATTTACAAATCCTGCGACTTACAGTAAAATTGACCATTTCAATGCAATTTTCAAGACATCTGACACAGATCTCTATGCAAATTGCCACTAAAGTAGTACATGTACTACTATATATTATATATTACATACTATATACATATACTATATGTACTATAGAAATCAATGTTTGAAACACACCCATGTGGTCGCTCTAATAGCATACAATAGGGTGCGACTTTGCAGACTTTCTCTCTCTCTCTGTCAGCTCTTTGCTTGCCAAATCCTTCACAAAAGTGGATGGAGTGTAAACCATCATTATCAAATCTATTAGTGCTCCAGGCTCTTATCCCATTGTATGACATTCACATAAGGTGCAGCTTTGAAGGTGTTTCAACAGACAAGGTCTCATTCTAATTCACATTTTAGGGATCATTTAGACAGAAAGCAAAGATTTTGCCAGAACATCTATTTGAAGACAGCCACACACGGAGATCATGCTACTTCCTCACCGGGGTTGGGATTCAAACCGACAACCCTAGAGTTGTGAGGCAGTAGTGCTAACCACTAATCCACGGAGCTACATTGCTAAGCCAGCCTGTATTTCTGTGCTGTGAATCAATCTTAGGTCCCTGGGCAAGGTCAGTGTAACTAGCCAGATATCTCCAATGTGACACAAATGTTGTGCTATGTTGCCAATTCAGATGTATGTTGGTTCTATGTATCCCAATACAAAGGATTGCAATACTAATACAGGCGTACCTCGGTTTACCAATGCCTCAGGGAACGTCATATTTGGGGTACAAATGCCAAACCATTTCAGTTAATTGGTCTGTTTACAAATGTTTGAATAATTTGGTATGGGCATGTGGCCTGGTATGGTTCAGGAGGGGGGGAGGCGCTCGCTTGTCCCCCCCCCCTTTCCTGACCTGCTGGGCTGCATGCTCAGATATGTATCTGTTATGGATTTTGGGGGGTACCCCATGCTGTTTTTTATGCCCTCAACATGGGGGGGTGCTTTGGGGAAGGGGGGCTCCCCCCAAAGCACCTTGTCCCCATGTTAATGGGGACAAGGGCCTCTTCCGTTATTGGGATAATTGGTCGGCCATTTTTTGGGATTTTAGCATATTTTGTTTACCAGTAAAGTTGAAAATTTTTTGTTCCAAATTTACTGATAAAAAAAATGTGCCAAAATCCCGAAAAACAGCTGACCAATTAACCCACTAACGGCCCGAAAATCGTTCGATTTTTTTTTCGGCAGAAAAATCGGCCGATTTTAGATCCATCTATGGCCTGCTTTACATGGGTCTAAAATCGTCCGCAAAAAAAATCGGCTGATTTTCAGCCCGTTAGTGGGTTAATTGGTCAGCCATTTTTGGGGGTTTTGCAACTTTTTTTAATTGGTAAATTTGGATAAAAATTGGCCGATTTTGCAGATCGGCCGATTTTAGCTGCAATGATCGGCAAATTGGCTGATCTTTTAACAGATAAAAATCTGCACATGAGCCATGACCTGCAAGAAAAAGAAGAATAAAAAAAAAGAATAAGAAAAAGAAAAATACAGGCCATAGATGGGGCGAAAACTGACCGTTTTAAAAAAAAATAAAAAATCGGTTGTTCAATGGGCCGACGTTACCACCAATGGTAAAAAAATTGTTCGATTTTCGCCCCATCTACGGCCTGCAAATATAATAGCGCAGCTCTCTGCAGGGACACAAGTAATTACTTTGCTATTATATTTGACATTAAAAAGTATAAAGGTTGCAACATTGTATCTATTTGTATCCGAATAAAAACATCTATATCCGGAATGGATACAAATAGATACAATGTTGCAGTCTCTATACTTTTTAATGTCAAATATAATAGCGGAGCTCTCTGCAGGGACAGAAGGAATGTTTCAGCTGTCATCGGGGTTTCCCACTGACAGCTGAATTTCAAATTATTTCCGTGAATTAAATAAATAATAAAAATAACAGCGTGGGTCCCCCCCTCTCATCCTTACCAAGCCCTTCAGGTCTGGTATGGATATTAAGGGGGAACTCCACACTGAAATTAAAAAAAAAACAGCGTGGGTCCCCCTCAATATCCATACCAGACCCTTATCCGAGCATGCAGCCCGGCAGGTCAGGAAAGGGGGGGGACGAGCGAGCGCCCCCCCCCTCCTGAACCATACCAGGCCACATGCCCTCAACATGGGGGGGGTGCTTTGGGGCAGGGGGGGCTCCCCCCCAAAGCACCTTGTCCCCATGTTGATGAGGACAAGGGCCTCTTCCCCACAACCCTGGCCGGTGGTTGTGGGGGTCTGTGGACGGGGGGCTTATCAGAATCTGGAAGCCCCCTTTAACAAGGGGGCCCCCAGATCCCGGCCCCCCCCCTACGTGAACGAGTCTGCGGTACATGGTCCAGCAGACTTATTCACAAAAAAACTAAGTGTGGTGTAAAAAAAACACAGTACAGGGTCTTTGACAAGTCCTTTAATAAAACAATGTCCCCCGAAGTAGATCCAACGTCAATCGCGGCGGCAGGGACCCGAAAAAAGAAAAAAAAAAAAAGGTTCCGCTCCCGTCCGAGGCTTCCAGCCTTGTGAAGAAGAGGCTAGCTGACAGTTCTTATATAGGTATGGGGCGGGGCCAGCCGGGGACATCATCCGAGTGACCCGCCCCATGTCACATGCTTGCTGTTCCCGGCTGGCCCCGCCCAATAGCTATATAAGAAATGTCAGACTGTCTCCTGCATTCAGCTAGTTAGCCTCAGTGGAGAGACAGGGTGACATTTCTCAAATAGGTAAGGGGCGGGGATGATGTCCCCGGCTGGCCCCGCCCCATACCTATATAAGAAATGTCAGCTAGCCTCTTCTTCACAAGGCTGGAAGCCTCCGACGGGAGCGGAACCTTTTTTTTTTTTTTCTTTTTTCGGGTCCCTGCCGCCGCCGCCGCCGCCGCGATTGACGTTGGATCTACTTCGGGGGACATTGTTTTAATAAAGGACTTGTCAAAGACCCTGTACTGTGTTTTTTTTACACCACACTTAGTTTTTTTGTGAATAAGTCTGCGGGACCATTTACCGCAGACTCGTTCATGTAGGGGGGGGGCCGGGATCTCGGGGCCCCCTTGTTAAAGGGGGCTTCCAGATTCTGATAAGCCCCCCGCCCGCAGACCCCCACAACCACCAGCCAGGGTTGTGGGGAAGAGGCCCTTGTCCTCATCAACATGGGGACAAGGTGCTTTGGGGGGGGAGCCCCCCCTGCCCCAAAGCACCCCCCATGTTGAGGGCATGTGGCCTGGTATGGTTCAGGAGGGGAGGGGGGGTGCTCGCTCGTCCCCCCCCCCTTTCCTGACCTGCCGGGCTGCATGCTCGGATAAGGGTCTGGTATGGATATTGAGGGGGACCCACGCTGTTTTTATTTTTAATTTCAGCGTGGAGTTCCCCCTTAATATCCATACCAGACCCGAAGGGCTTAGTATGGATGAGAGTGGGGACCCCACGCCGGTTATTTAAAAAACTGTTTATAATTCCCTGCAATACTTTGACATTCAACTGTCAGTGAGGAACTCCGCCGACAGCTGAAACATGAGCGCTGCATTGGTTTTCACTACTAAAATGCTGCATGAGTTGATAACATATCATGCGGGATTGTAGGAGCGACAGCCATGTGTTAATGTTTCAGCTGTAAGCGGGGTTCCCCACTGACAGCTGAATGTAAAATAATTTCCTTTATTGCATAAATAATAAAAAAAAGCGTGGGGTCCCCCCTCTCATCCATACCAAGCCCTTCGGATCTGGTATGGATATTAAGGGGGAACTCCACGTCGAAATTTAAAAAAAACAGCGTGGGTCCCCCTCAATATCCATACCAGACCCTTATCCGAGCATGCAGCCCGGCAGGTCAGGAAAGGGGGGGACAAACGAGCGAGCACCCCCCCCTCCTGAACCATACCAGGCCACATGCCCTCAACATGGGGGGGGTGCTTTGAGGCAGGGGGGGCTCCCCCCCCAAAGCACCTTGTCCCCATGTTGATGAGGACAAGGGCCTCTTCCCCACAACCCTGGCCGGTGGTTGTGGGGGTCTGCGGGCGGGGGGCTTATCAGAATCTGGAAGCCCCCTTTAACAAGGGGGCCCCCAGATCCCGGCTCCCCCCCTACGTGAACGAGTCTGTGGTAAATGGTCCCGCAGACTTATTCACAAAAAAACTAAGTGTGGTGTAAAAAAAACACAGTACAGGGTCTTTGACAAGTCCTTTATTAAAACAATGTCCCCCGAAGTAGATCCAACGTCAATCACGGCGGCGGCGGCAGGGACCCGAAAAAAGAAAAAAAAAAAAAAAAAAGGTTCCGCTCCCGTCGGAGGCTTCCAGCCTTGTGAAGAAGAGGCTAGCTGACATTTCTTAAATAGGTATGGGGTGGGGCCAGCCGGGCACATCATCCCCGCCCCTTACCTATTTGAGAAATGTCACCCTGTCTCTCCACTGAGGCTAACTAGCTGAATGCAGGAGACAGTCTGACATTTCTTATATAGCTATGGGGCGGGGCCAGCCGGGAACAGCAAGCATGTGACATGGGGCGGGTCACTCGGATGATGTGCCCGGCTGGCCCCGCCCCATACCTATATAAGAACTGTCAGCTAGCCTCTTCTTCACAAGGCTGGAAGCCTCGGACGGGAGCCGAACCTTTTTTTTTTTTCTTTTTTCGGGTCCCTGCCGCCGCCGCCGCCGCGATTGACATTGGATCTACTTCAGGGGACATTGTTTTAATAAAGGACTTGTCAAAGACCCTGTACTGTGTTTTTTTTACACCACACTTAGTTTTTTTGTGAATAAGTCTGCGAGAGCATGTACCACAGACTCCTTCCCGTAGGGGGGGGGGGCGGGATCTGGGGGCCCCCTTGTTAAAGGGGGCTTCCAGATTCTGATAAGCCCCCCGCCCGCAGACCCCCACAACCACCGGCCAGGGTTGTGGGGAAGAGGCCCTTGTCCTCATCAACATGGGGACAAGGTGCTTTGGGGGGGAGCCCCCCTGCCCCAAAGCACCCCCCCATGTTGAGGGCATGTGGCCTGGTATGGTTCAGGAGGGGGGGGGCGCTCGCTCGTCCCCCCCCCTTTCCTGACCTGCCGGGCTGCATGCTCGGATAAGGGTCTGGTATGGATATTGAGGGGGACCCACGCTGTTTTTTGTTTTTTTTTTTTATTGCGGACCTTTATTATTACATTCAGCTGTCAAAATAAATATTATCTAGACCTTTGAAATAAGTAAAATCATTACAGAAATAATTATAAAGGATAAGAAACAAAAATAGAATCACTAGAACTAAGGAAATCTAGTTAGATTACATGAAGATATGCTTAGTGCTGTTTATTAAACACAGTAGTCGCGACCGAGTGCCTGCTGTCAGAGGAATCCACAGTAAGATTCACTATTAGTCAGTGGCTAAAAAACAAACGCCCATGGCAGAAGTCTAAAATGTGTTCTGCACATGCTCAGTTCTATCTGCCAAAGACACTGCACGGGCATCTAGATTTTTACTGTGTCGATTTCCTTCAAAAAAACGATTTTTAACACATTCTTAATTTTTTTGGAAATAGCAGATATTGTTTAAAGTGAAGTCCTGATATTTGGCAAAGCAAATTTCTAAGTGAACATGTCTCTGCAGTGATTTTTCATGGTGTTAGACGTGCTTCTTAGCAAGTCTGCTTTTGTGAGTCTGATTCCGGGCGTGTGTCTTTTTGTGAATTAGATTGGGCATCTGCTTATGGGCTCTGGTCAATAGTGAATTAGGTTGCAGGGTAAAAAATAGACGGACGCCCATGAAAATTGGGCTTAAGCCCATAAATATGCACCCACGCCCAATAGTGAATCAGGGCCTATGTGTCCATGTACACATAGGCTTTTAGCAGAGTTTAGGAGCTGCTGCGTTTAGGTGAGGTTAAACCTCCCTCTCCTGAAAGCGGAAGAATCGATTTCAGGATAGGAACCTTTTGACTGCTGACCATGGGAAAACGCAGCAAAATCACAGTACCGCAGTCGCCGCGGTTTTACAGCAATTTGCGCTTTTCCACTTCTGACGGTCAGGGTAGGCTCGTGTACATGGAGTTTTATTGTCTTTACTCAGAGAATGAATTCAAGCCTACCTCTCAGCGTTTGTCAGGTTATTATCTATCATCAGACTGAACTCTTTTCCATGCTCTGACTGGGAGAAGCAGACAAAATCTCCGGTCTCCTTCACGGGCCATAATCAGTGGGTAGAAGGCTAGCCCCTAGTCCCTTCCAAAAGCCCCTGCCTTCGTTGGGTTTGTCACAGGTGGTATTCTCAGAAATACTGCCTGTACATCAAGCCACACCAGAGAGGCATATGGAGATTAGGTAAATTAACAAGTGGCTAAAGAACTGGTGCAGGAAGGAGGGTTTTGGTTCCCTGGAGAACTAGACTGACTCTTCAGATAAATTGGGACGGTGCAGCTCTGCTGGGGGGAGAGGATGGCAAAAAGGCTAGAAGGACTGTTAACTCTTTCGCTGCCATGTCCTGCGCTCCACTTTTTTTCTTTTACATTTTTTTTAAATTCTTTATTAATTTTCATATATAATAAACCAAGAAACAAACAGAAAAAAAAATAGGCAAACAGAAATACAAACATGCCAAAAGATTATAAACTTCCTAATTTAGGCTTTTATGTGGTAAGAATGTTAGGCTATCTGCAGCAGAAGAAAAAAAAACAGAATTCCATAATCATTTCCATGCAATACTCTCTGGGGGAAAAAAACCACACCATCTGCCCAACTCACCTGACTTCCAGAAGAATTTAATATTCAGATATATGTAAGAACTCATACCAGTGAGATAATTTCAAACTAAATTTGTCATAAATTCCCTTCTCCGTAAATACCAGGTCCTCTACCCGGTATATTTCATTAATTTTTGCCAGCCATTGTGTCATGAAGGGGGCCTGTCGCTGTTTCCAACAGTCTGGGATACAACTACGTGATGTATTCATTAATGAGAGCAATATACATTTTTTGAGATACAACTGAGTTGGTTTGGTGGTGTGATAAGAAGACTGAGACCAACTGAAGTGGTTGGTCTATAAATATCTGTGTGATTGCGGAGAACCTCCGCCCAAAAGAGGCATATCTTGTCACATGTCCAAAAGACATGTAACAGATCCCCTACAGCTTTCCCACACCTCCTGCAAAGATGTGAACTTGATTGGAACATTTTCCTCAAGTGGCCTGGTGTATATTATCATCTGGTAAGGATTTTAAAACCCAGGTCTTGATATCTCAAACAAATTGAGATTTTATATACAGATCAAAACAGTGTAGCAGCTTGATTAGAAGTGAAGAGATCTGAAGGTCCTTTTACCATTTACCTCTAAAAGTGGCCTATAGTCTGACTCAGAAGAGATGAGCATACCATAGATCAAAGAATTTGCATATCTGAGGGGCTCTGATGAGTCACAGAGCTGTTCAAATAGGGTAAAGGTACATGCAAAAATTGATGCAGAGGGAAGTGAGGAAAGGAAATGCAACACCTCGACATACCTTATGCTTCACCAAATTTTCAAGGCTATGGTCTTCCACAACTGGGCGGAAGACCAAGTTTCCCAGAATTGGAAAGAGAAGTGACAGAGCCAGAGAGATAGTCTTCTCAATAAAGACTTTCTGGTATATGGACCATGTCACGCCTTATAGTAGGATGGAGCTTTATGCTGTCGGTACTGCTGCCAAACATCGGGGTAGAGTGGACAGAGGGATTGATGATATAGCTTGTTCAATGGCCACCCACTGTTTTTTTGGGTACTATGTTTCAGCCAGTCAAGCACCCTCATCAGGTGAAATGCCACCTGATAGCACAAAATATCTGGAAACGCCATCCCACCTGCCAGTTTTAGTAGACGAAGAGTCATCTGTGATAGTCTAGGGAATTTGTTGGCCCACAAAAATTGAACAAAGGCTCTATTCACCTAATTCAGAAAAGACGAAGGGATGTGGACAGGGATGGCTTGAAAAAGTTATAGAATTTAGGTCATAATACTCATTTTTAATATATTGCACTGCCAAACCTGTCAGCTCCTCAGATCTGTCTTAATTTGTTGAAAAAGAGGAGGGAAATTAAGTGCAAAGGTAATAGAAACATCTGTAGGAAGGTTAATACCTAAATATCTAATTGACCCGTCTGCTCACTTAAATAAGAAGCAGCCTTAAGAAGGCATACTATATCTTCCAGTAGGGAGACATTCAGTGCCTCGGACTTCTGGTAATTGATATAAAAATTTGAAAGGTTACTGAATCTCTCCAATTCCACTATCAAGTTTGGCAAAGACATTAGTTGGTTATGTATTTCTTTTAGATGACCGAAGTAATACTGAGCTTCCTAGTGTCACATCCCAAAAATATAGAGAAAAAAACTGCTGGACAAAACGTTGTACAGCCAAACTAGCAGATTTTTTAGGCACAGTGAGAGACCGCACTAGCTTGTAAAACCATAACAATTTATTAAGCATAAACTAATCACAAAAAAAATAGAACAAGAGATTCAAAATCCCCTAACAAAAAGGGGGGAAGAATAGTATTTGACATATCCCTTTACATGTCAAGTGCTACATGTCACCTAATGGACAAATTGCAGATCCAAAAGAGTAAAACTGTAGGATAAGAAACTGTCAACACGTTTCGCCTGTGCATGTGGCTACTTCAGGACCATAACATTTGCGTAAAGGGAAGCAGTACTACTGTATATAACATAGAAAAAAACAAACAATATCTACACTATCAAATAAATAAAGCAAAATAATATATACATGTAATATACAAACAATCATTGGGCTTAGGAAAAAAATGAAGGTTATAGTGAGCGCACGGGAAAAAAACATCAGCAAGCACAAAAGGACACGTGAAAAAAAGAGAAATGATAATCAGCGCAAATACTGAAACCAAGTCCAGAACAGTCTGATAGTAGGTAACGATGGTTAGGGTGACTTGAATTGGGGGGTCTGTATGGCACTAAGGGCAAGCTCCATATAGTACTGTAGCAGACTGTGTGTGAAGGAGAGAAGGAGAAGCGCCTCTAAGTGCAGCAGACCACTTTAATATAGTAAAAAAGTAGGAACACTCACATTTAGGTAGATTTATACAGGCATGTTAAATGTAAGGTGTAAACACCAAATAGAATGGCTGTCACAGGTGTCCACTGTGTCCGCGTCTCGCTGGAGCAGCGTGGTGGCTGGAGGGAGGTGTGCACGTACTCAATGGCAGCTGAAACGCACGCTGGAGCGCAACATCAGCGTGGGCGTGATGACGTCAGTGACCAGGATTCAATGCGACGCATTTTGGAGCATGCGCTGGCCTCTATTGGTGGAAACGTGCTCCTTTTGTCAAGCAGGGAGAAAACAGAAGACCGTTCTGTATATGTACCGGATGGCGGAACTCATTAAACTAATTGGCAATCAGTAATTGCCAATAAACGAGGGGGGAGAAAGAGAAGAAGTCATCCCACCAAGCAACCCCATTGTTAAAAAAAATTTTCATTTTTTTCATGTTATATTTTTTCATGTTATTTTTATTTTCATTTGAATTCTCCCCCCCTTCTTTTTATCGTCAACATCGCTGTTTTTTCCTTTCCCCACTGACTTATTTATAAGATCCACATGTTTTTAATTACTAGCCCACATGTCCTCACTCGATTCCCATCATGTTAATTGTATATTGCCTCGTTTATTGCCAATTACTGATTGCCAATTACTTTAATGAGTTCCGCCATCCGGTATATATACAGAACAGTCTTCTGTCTTCTCCCTGCTTGACAAAGGAGCGTGCTTCTGCCACTAGAGGCCAGCGCATGCTCCGAAACGCGTCGCATTGAATCCTGGTCACTGACGTCATCACGCCGACGTTGCGCTCCAGTGTGTGTTCCAGCTGCCATTGAGGAGTACGTGCACGCCGGCCGGCTCCACAGCTGTCTCCCTCCAGCCACCACGCTGCTCCAGCGAGACGCGGACACAGTGGACACCTGTGACAGCCATTCTATTTGGTGTTCACACCTTACATTTAACATGCCTGTATAAATCTACCTAAATGTGAGTGTTCCTACTTTTTTACCATATTAAAGTGGTCTGCTGCACTTAGAGGCGCTTCTCCTTCTCTACTTAGCACAAAAGGACAACCCGCTATATCCTCAAAATAATGAAGTGCAAAAAATGCAGCGCTAATAATAAAGAAGATTACAATATCTCAATGCTTTAGCGTCATAAATTGATTGAAATTATAGTGACAATAGTGAATATGTACAAAAAATAATACAGGTGAAGAGCTCTGAAAAAGCGCTATAGTGAACAAATGGAAGACAGTGCCGTGCTGAGTAACAGCGCAGTGGTGACCAAACCAACTGTATCGTGACAATAGTGAACAAATCAACTATAATGAACAAAGCAAATAATCAATGATTCAATATTCCAAATAAGTAGTCCAAAAAATTTGTGATAGCAAGTGATGGGTGAATCCGTGATAAATTCTTCTTTTGAATGCACTCACCAGAAGCGCATATTAAATGCACGCTATAATCAGTGGTCACTAGCTCCTCCACAGGTCAGCCTTATCCACCGTTATACACAGAGTATGGGAAAGCACCGCTGGCATATATCAGAGTTAGGGGATACCTAGTAATGTGCATTTAATATGGTTTTATATGCATTGTATTCCATATTATATGTAATTGTTATTGCTTGCATACATATTAGTCCTATTTAATCACACCACATATATTTTCTAGAGTATGTCTAATGTCTAATTTTTATTATTTGCCAGTACCACAGGACCAGTATGTCCACCAGGACTAAATATATATATATATATATATATATATATATATATATATAAATCTTTTTTTTTTTTTTTACAAATAATCTGGTGTCATTACCAATATTTTTACATACTATTTGTGCATATAATTATTTATGAATATGAAGTACAAATTTAGCAATTTTCCACATTAACCAAAGATATTTTATTCCTTTTGCAGCGGTTTCAGAGCTGCATGCGTTATTTGGCATTGCTGGTACTTCTTGTTCCTTGTGACCATAACAAAATGGTGACCGTCATAGGCTGCCTTTTATCATGATTAATATACCATCTATAAACAAGGTGGTACCAGCATAAGGTTCTTCTATTAATGTATTTTAATAAACATGAACCCGATTCATATCAATTAGACCTTATTTCCATGTTTTTTATCCGCCCTGGAATTTTAGATGTTTCTGGTCCTGTGATCTTCATTAAAATGGCGCTTAGCCGCATGCGCTCGGGGCTATATAAAGGCTGGTTTGTGATGGTATCAGTAGGAGGCGTGCGCACGAAACGCGTCAGTGAAGAGCCTGCATACTGACATCATGCCGTTGCGTCCTCATGAAGGTCCGGCGGCCATCTTTATGAGTGATTTTACTGGTTTTTGCTCCACTTGGATGCTTATATTAATTTCAGTAAATAAGACTGCACCATAAAGGCTCTTCTCTTTTGGCTTGTTTTTGTGAGCTGTTCCGTTCAAGGTGGGACTGTTTTTGTTGCTGATGGTAGAACGGTCTCCTGGAGGTATTCCCTAACTCTGATATAAGCCAGCGGTGCTTTCCCATACTCTATGTATAACGGTGGATGAGGCTGACCTGTGGAGGAGCTAATGACCACTGACTGTAGTGCACATGTAATATGCGCTTCTGGTGAGCACATTCAAAAGAAGAATTTTTCACAGATTCACCTATCACTACTTATTTAGAATATTAAATCATTGATTATTTGCTTCATTCATTATACTTGTTGATTTGTTCACTATTGCCACAACACAGTTTGTTTGGTCACCATTGCGCTGTTATTCAGCGCGGCACTGTTTTCCATTTGTTTACTATAGTGCTTTTTCAGAGCGCTTCACCTGTATTATTTTTTGTACATATTCACTATTGTCACTATAATTTCTATCAATTTATGATGCTAAAGCATTGAGATATTGTAATCATCTTTATTATTAGCGCTGCACTTTTTGCATTTCATTAATCATTGGACTTACATTGGAACGCGGCAGCCAGTGATACCTAGTCTAGGGGGCGGACATAGGAGACTTGAATGTGGAACATCCAGGCAACAGACCAGGGAGCCTGATAACATATATCTAGAATCCTATAAAAGGAAGCATGAGATGCCACCAGCAAATTAATATAAATATATTATGAGTATGGGTATACTTATTACCAGATAATTAAGCCAAGTATATCAACTAATACTTACAATGATCATAAATTGTGCCCACACATAGCTGGAATAATGAAGGTTCAAAATATAGAAGCTGGTGGCAATTTAAGGCAAAGATTTAACCAAAGAGGCGTTGGTAGGCCTAAAAATAACAACTATATATTAGATATATGGTAAACACAAATTAAGGCCATATTTTTTATGTGGAGAAGGCAAACTTGCTGGTGTGGCTAAGTAACAATAGAGAAGTAGCCTGATGAACAGACAGGTATAAACTCCAGTGTATGAACTCCCAAACTGGACAACCAGAGTCTCACCTAGCAGGAGCCCAACACACCCAATGGTGCGTTTTAGAGATACCATCTATAAACAAAACAATCCACTCAGGAGATATTCTAATGGCTTATAAGATATAATAACTCACTGTCGGAGATCGCCGCGCCGCTGGGCTCGGCGCAGGCGCAGTACACATCCCTGTACGCGGGCGCCGGGACTTGGCCGACCGCGGCAATCAGGTTCGCGCATGCACAGTAGAGACCACGGGCGCGCGCCTGGCACCAATGACAGCGCAGGGCGGGATATTTAAACGGCCCTGAACTGTCATTCAGTGCCTTTTGGTCTCTTGAATCCTGTGAACCGGTGAACCTGTTTAAAGTAAGTTGCTGACACGGATTGTGCCCTGACCTTGCTGTTTTCTCCTGTTCTTGACCCTTGCTTGCCTGACCTCTCTCCTGAATGCTCCCTATTGAATCTGACCTGCTGTTGCTGACCTGGCGTGTGACCCGACTATTCTTTGCCCGCTGCTCTGTACCGCACCGTCCCCATAGTTACCGACCCGGCTTGTATGACCTTGCACTTGCTCAGCCATCCATCCATCCGTCCCTCTCAACGGGGTCTCCAGACCTCCTCATACCTGGCTCTCTCCCGTGGGAGCCCCTGGCGAATACCCCTACCACTGACGGGTGTCCTCAGTAGTCACGACCTGGTCCTGGGGTACTCCAAGTCCATCCCCACCATCAGGGGCCCTGGTGAACAAGTACTCTGGGGCTTAGACTCCGTGCGCTGGGAACATCCGATCAGTGGAGTGCTAATGGTACCGCCGGGCGGTCCCTTACAGTACCAAAAGGCCATGACTGAGCCTAGAGGAGGGCCCTCCCCGCTAGAGGAAATTTGCAGGCACCTAGCTAATTTGACGCAGGCCGTAACGGCCCTGCAGGACAGATGCATGCAGCTGGAGAATCGCCTCCAGACTGGCTCTATTTCTGACCCTGCCCCACAGGCCCCGGTTTCTGCACCCCCGGCCCTGGTAGCTCAGGAGCCAGTCTCAGGGGCTTCCGCCCCGCTCCCTATGGTGGAACCCCGAGTACCCTTACTGGAGCGTTTTCACGGGGACCGCACACGCTTCCGGTCATTCCGTGATTCCTGTCTCTTGTTCTTTGAGCTACAACCCCGTACCTTCCTGACCAAAAATGTGAAGGTAGGATTCATTATTTCACTATTACAGGGTGAACCCCAGGATTGGGCCCACCGGCTAAGGGGAAACAATGATCCTCATCTGGGATCGGTCAATAGTTTTTTTGAAGCAATAGCCATCTTGTATGATGACCCACAGCGGGCAGCCTCTGAGTGACCTTATATGCGCTCCGGCAGGGCCGGCGGGCGGCAGAGGAATACACCTCTGATTTCAGGCGGTGGATGGGGGACACACGCTGGAACGAGTTCGCTCTATTGCACCAGTTCCGTATGGGTCTCTCCGATCCCTTGAAAGATGAGCTGGCCCGGGTGGAGGTTCCCGAGTCTCTAGAAGACCTTATTGCCCTGACAATTAAGATTGACCGAAGACTGCGGGAACGCAGGCTTGAGAGGTCCGGCCAGGGTCGCGGAAATACCTGGGGTCCATTCCTAGGCCCCAGCCCACCAACCCGACAAAGCATCCAGAACCCACCACCAGGAGATGTTCCGGAACCTATGCAGCTAGGTCTGGCACGGCCTAAATTATCACCGGAGGAACGCCAGCGCAGACGAGCCCAGAACCTCTGCCTTTACTGCAGTGAAGCTGGTCATTTGGTGCGATCCTGCCCTCAGAAAATGAGTAAGTGCACCCGTTTTTCTTCCTTGTCTATTAGCAATACCTGTCCTTCGCAATACTTAGTAGTGCCCCTCTCCTTTCAGCTTCCAGAAAAGACCGTGGAGGTGACAGCCATAGTTGATTCGGGGGCATGCAGCTGTTTCCTGGATTTAGAGTTTGCTCACCAGCAGGGTATCCCTCTCCAACACAGACAGAAGGGCTTCAACATCTTTTTGGCCGATGGTTCCCAGATAAAATCGGGGGTAGTTAATCAGGAAACTCCCCCCATTGCCACTATCATTGCCAACCAGCACCAGGAGTTCCTCCGCCTGGACGCTATTGCATCACCTCTTTTCCCAGTCATTCTGGGGCTCCCATGGTTACGTGCCCACAACCCCCAGATTGACTGGGAAACCGGGTCAATCTCGTTCCCTTCCCCATACTGTCGGGAACATTGTCGCACTTCGGGCCCCGCAGGGCCCTGAGTTCTCCTTTGCTCCGAAGGAGACTCCGATTTGAAACAGGTTATTCCCGCAGCCTATCATGGGTTCCTGGACGTGTTCAGTAAGCGGGGAGCCGATACTCTGCCCCCCCACCGCCCGTATGACTGTCCAATTGACCTGTTACCAGGCTCTGAAATCCCTTTTGGGCGTATTTTCCCCCTATCTGAGCTTGAATTGGGGGCCCTAAAGGAATATATATCGAGGACAGCCTCCAGAAGGGATTCATCCGCCCCTCCACTTCTCCAGCAGGAGCGGGAATCTTCTTCGTGGAGAAAAAAGACAAAACCCTGAGACCGTGTATCGACTACCGGGAGCTGAACAGGGTCACGATCAAAAATCGTTACCCATTGCCATTGGTACCAGAACTGTTTCAGAGCCTAAAGGCTGCGGTTATATTCACAAAGCTTGATTTAAGGGGGGCCTATAACCTGGTACGCATAAGAGAGGGGGACGAGTGGAAAACGGCTTTCCGTACCCGGTTTGGCCACTTTGAATACCTGGTCATGCCATTTGGGCTGTGCAATGCACCAGCCACCTTCCAACATTTCTTGAACAACATCTTCAGGGATTTTTTGGATGTCTTCGTTATCGTCTACTTGGACGACATACTAATTTTTTCACCCTCTGTAGAGGATCATAGGATACATGTGGCAAAGGTATTGGGGCGGTTGCAGCAGCATGGGTTATATGCTAAGGTGGAGAAATGTTGCTTCGAGCAATCTAGCATCACGTTTCTAGGCCTGATTATCTCCACTGCGGGGGTCGCGATGGACCCCCAGAAGGTCTCTGCAATTTTAGATTGGCCTGAACCCACGGACAAAAAAGGTGTCCAACGGTTTATAGGGTTCGCAAACTTTTATCGGAAGTTCATCAAGAACTTCTCGGGTCTGGTCTCCCCCATTAGTCAACTAACCAAACTTGGAACCCGGTTCAAATGGACACCGGAGGCTCAAGAAGCTTTCGAAGCTCTGAAAAAGCTATTTACCTCGGCACCCATCCTGGGCCACCCGGACGCGGGCCTGCCCTACATCTTGGAGGTAGATGCATCGGGGAATGCGGTAGGATCCATCCTGTCTCAGCGGAAAGGCACCAAAGAGTTACTCCATCCCGTAGCATTCTTCTCGAGGAAACTCACCTCAGCGGAGAAGAATTACGATATCGGTGATCGAGAGCTGCTGGCTATCAAAGCAGCGCTAGAGGAATGGAGGTACCTGCTGGAAGGTGCCTCACACCCCATATTGATTTTCACAGACCACAAGAATCTGGAATATCTGAGGACTGCCAAGCGTCTACGCCCACGGCAGGCAAGATGGGCCCTGTTCTTTTCCAGATTTAATTTTCACATTACTTACAGGCCCGGATCTATAAATACGAAGCCCGACGCGCTATCTCGTATGTATGAGGACTCCGAAGAAGAACTGGTACCCGACACTATCTTGTCTTCAGGGAACTTCTTGGCGCTCCAGACGGACCTCCGCTCCAAGTTAATAGAAGCATCTACGGCCACACCAACCCCAGTTGGGGTATCCCTCCAGAACAAGGGGGGTCTCCTGTGGAAGGAAGATTCAATCGTGGTACCTGAGGAAGTCCGGACCCTGGTTTTGGGGCATTGCCACGATCACCCGCTGGCAGGTCACTTTGGCCCAGTCAAGACTCTGGAGCTTCTCCGGCGCTCTTTTTGGTGGCCAAACATGGCTAAGGATTGCAAGCGCTACGTGAGATCCTGTACCATCTGCCAGAAGAGCAAACCATCGAGGAGCAAAGCCTGGGGGCTGTTGCGACCTTTGCCGATTCCCGAACGGCCTTGGCAGAAGATCGCGATGGACTTCATAGTTGAGCTCCCACCGTTGCAAGACCACACAGCAATTCTGGTGGTCATTGATCGCCTATCCAAAATGGCTCACTTCGTGCCACTAAGGAAGACTCCGTCAGCAGCTGAGACGGCGCGAATATTTATCCGGGAGATCGTTAGACTTCATGGAGTACCTGAGGACATTGTCTCTGATCGAGGGGTCCAGTTTACATCTAAGTTTTGGAGGGCTCTGTGCAAGGCCCTGGACATCAAGTTGTCCCTCTCCTCCGCGTTCCACCCCCAGACCAACGGTCAGACCGAGAGGACGAACCAGACCCTGGTTGTCACTCTTACCCCTGGCGGAGTTCGCTTATAACAACGCAAGCCATTCGGCAACGGGGCAGTCCCCATTCTTTTCGAATTATGGGTTTCACCCTGTCTTTCTCCCTGATTTGGTCTCTGAATGCCCAGTTCCAGCAACGCAGGATGCGTTGACCTTCTTCTCCGCCAATAACAAATTACTCCAGGAAGCCATCGCTCGGGCCCAAGAGGACAATAAGAAGGAGTTTAACAAGAAACGAAGAGGGGATTTGGCGTTGCGGCCTGGGCAGAAGGTGTGGTTGGCCACAACCAACTTAAAGATGCTTTGTCCCTCGAAAAAATTGGGACCTAAATTTGTGGGGCCTTTTCAGGTAAAGCGGATGGTCAATGAAGTGGCATATGAGCTTATCCTTCCGGACACGTTCAGAATTCATCCAGTCTTCCATGTATCCCTGCTGAAGCCAGTGATCCCAGATGCCTTCCCAGAACGAGAATCCAGACCCCCAGAGGCCATAACGGTCGAAGGACAAGAGGAATTTGAGGTGGAAACGATCCTTAAGTGCCGAAGAAGGGGGGGCCAGACCCAATTCCTAATTAAGTGGAAGGGCTATGGTCCTGAGGACAATTCCTGGGAACCGGCTCATAATGTCCACGCACCTAGACTAGTCCGGGAGTTTCTTCGTGATCACCCGTGGTGGAGAGATCGGGTGGGCATCCAGAGGTTGCCCGTAGGGGGGGGGCAATGTCGGAGATCGCTGGGCTCGGCGCAGGCGCAGTACACCTCCCTGTACGCGGGCGCCGGGACTTGGCCGACCGCGGCAATCAGGTTCACGCATGCGCAGTAGAGACCACGGGCGCGCGCCTGGCACCAATGACAGCGCAGGGCGGGATATTTAAACGGCCCTGAACTGTCATTCAGTGCCTTTTGGTCTCTTGAATCCTGTGAACCGGTGAACCTGTTTAAAGTAAGTTGCTGACCCGGATTGTGCCCTGACCTTGCTGTGTTCTCCTGTTCTTGACCCTTGCTTGCCTGACCTCTCTCCTGAATGCCCCCTATTGGATCTGACCTGCTGTTGCTGACCTGGCGTGTGACTTGACTATTCTTTGCCCGCTGCCCTGTACCGCACCGTCCCCATAGTTACCGACCCGGCTTGTATGACCTTGCACTTGCTCAGCCATCCATCCATCCATCCGTCCCTCTCAACGGGGTCTCCAGACCTCCTCATACCTGGCTCTCTCCCGTGGGAGCCCCTGGCGAATACCCCTACCACTGACGGGTTTCCTCAGTAGTCACGACCTGGTCCTGGGGTACTTGAAGTCCATCCCCACCATCAGGGGCCCTGGTGAACAAGTACTCTGGGGCTTAGACTCCGTGCGCTGGGAACATCCGATCAGTGGAGTGCTAGTGGTACCGCCGGGCGGTCCCTTACACTCACTATATGTAACCTTCAATATAATACTTCAACTCCTTCGTAAACGTGAGGGTTAATCCAGATAGAGGGACAATGTAATAGGCATTCACCTGATCCTCATAGAAAGTCCCTATAAAAAATGTCATAAAAGACCATAAATTACCTTTTTAATGACCATCTCTTGTGTGGTCTCTCACTGTGCCCATAAAAATCCACTAGTTTGGTCGTCAATTTGTTCTGTCCTCCGTTTCTTGTACTGTGTGCCCAACTTTATAAGAGTCCTCCTAATATATGTCTTATGTGTTTCCCATATAACCATGGTATCACATTCAAACCTGTATTGCATTAATAAATAATATTTGTACATTTTAAATTGCGCCTTTTTGCGAATAGTGAAAAACAAACATACGCAAAACTGTAAATAACCAAATTTCTCTAAAAATCTGAAGGTTTTCTTTTTTCACTTCAGCTTTCAGAAGTTGAACAGGACATATACGTTAATTTTCTAAAAAACATGTGACCTGTAAAATAGCAAGAAGGTGCTACTGATTTTTTAGGCCTTTCAGGAGTTGTGCAACGCAAATGTTTATTAAATTGCGATTTTCAATGAAAAATTACAAAAATCCTTATTACCACACATAGATACAACATAACTTACAAAATTCTTGCTAAATTCTTACTAGGGTCTCGTTTACATTGGAAGTACTAAAGCGTATGCCCATGGAGGGCTGTGTTTACCTGCACAGAGATGCACAAATGTTTTGTGCATCCCTGTACAGGCATTCCTATTCATGTCAGTTGTGATGTCATGTCGGGTGTAGGTGCATGGACCCAAACACAGACAGTGTGTCACGTACCTGATAGGAGACTGAATTGACGAGGTCGGCCTCACTTGTGTCACTAGCCCTGACCCCGCTGAGGTTGGAACAGAGGGAGTCTAGTGACCAGGGGGACAAGAGTGCCAGTAGTTGTTGCTTGCGGCTCTTGCAGATGATGTCCTTGGTAGGCAGAGTATCCTCTGATTTGGGGACCGTAGTAGCAGACAGAGCAGGTTCTGGGTAATGCCCGATGTGCAGCAGAGCAATGTAGGTAGCCAGGACACAGGACAGGAGCAAGGAGCAAGGTCATAGGATAGCCAGGGTCATCAACAGTCGGGCAGCGCGGAAAAGCCAAAGTCAGGAGCAGAGCCGAAGTCAGGAACCAGGAGCAGGAGAGTAATCGGAGTCGGGTCAGGAACAAGCCGGGTCAGCAACAAAGGAATCGTACAGGAGTAAGCAGGACACAGGGGGGAGCTGAAGACCAGTCAGCACTGAACCAGAGCAGAGACCCTCTTTATATAGGCCACCTGGTGCCAATCTTTGCCGTGCGTGCATGTGCGCAATCGCGCATTCCTGCACACCGGCGCACAACCAGCAGCTCTTCTGCGGAATCTCTTTCTCGCATGCGCGTTCCCGATCGCGATTCTCTTTGCCGGAAATCCCTTACACAGTGTGAATTCAGAGACATGCACCCACATGGATGTCAAGTTGGGAGTAGTGGCTGTGTCCATTCAGCCGTAGCTTCCTAATTGACTTCAATGGGGCTGCCTGCACAGAAATGCACAGAACACCTGTGCATTTCCCTGCAGCTGCTGTGTTCCAATTGACATTTGTCAGCAAACATGGGGTTAAAACAGGGTGAGGAAGCATTATATTGCACATGTCTATATCTACCCTTACTATGTTTTTTTTTTTTTTTTTTAACAGGTACAAATATTCTTTTTTTTGGGCGGGGGAAGAGGGGGGGGCTTTGGAGAGACACAAAGAGTCTAAAACAGACCCCTAATCAGGGACAGACTGACCATTTGGAAACTCGGGCACTGCCGAGGGCCCAGGGTCAGTAGGGGCCCCATGAGATGCCCCTGGTACCTTTTTCTTAGGCTTTTTTGAGTTTTGGCAAGGACACAGGAGCCCCATGATCCTCTATTGCCCGGGGGCCCCATGAGTTGTCAGTCCACCCCTGCCCCTAATATTTCTTTTTTTGAGACAGAGTCCCTTCCTCTGCAGCTTCATTTGCACTGTAGATGAATGAATAGGAGTCTGCATAGAGACTCCTATTCATTAATAAACTGAACCATAGTTTACTATGATTGGTGCTGATTGCTGTGCTCATTCAGGAACAAAAAGGGGCTGGTAAACACATTTTTAACTGCCCCCTCTCCTCTGCACTATCCATCCTGACACTATCTGAAAGAAGGATTGTACAGGTTTGTACAAGTTTGTACAGCGTACACACCTACAGCACCACTTCCAGCTGTCCAGGTCTGTAAGCTGTTCAGTACGGTACTGAACTGGTAATGTAAGGGTTAAACTAGTTGAGGGGGAGGGATCAGAGGAAGCAATAGTGAGTGCGTGAAAAAGTCAGAGGGTGCTATTGCTATCATTAATGGTAGTAATACCAGAATACCTAAATGCAGGGTGAATAGGTTGGAAGAACACAATTGTAGCCTCGGAACAACTAAGAGTGAAATAATATGTGCCCATACAAAATGAAGATATAAAATTAATGTATAAAAATGCAAGAAGTCTAGTGAACAAAATGAAAGAACTGGAGCTGCTGATGCATGAGTATTATGACTCTGTGGAAATATCAGAAACTTGGTTTGACAGCTCACATTACTAGCTAGCAACTGTCCATGGGTATTCCCTGCAAAGGAGAGATGGAAGGAATAGAAGAGGAGGGTGTACCTGTATATCAAGCATGATTTGTTAGTAAATGTGAGGGACAGCAATGCTAATGAGGCAAGGGAGGAAGTGGATACCCTGTGGCTGGAGCTTCAACGGGAAGAAACAAATAGGAAATTTATAGTGGGCTTATGCTACTGGCTCCCTAACCTGAAGGACGAGGAGGGGATGGATCTCTGATGGTAGGGAGGCAGGGCAATGTTATCATAATGGGGGACTTCAATTATCCAGATATCCACTGGTATGAAGGAACTGCTCACTCTTTTAATGCTAGCCATTTCCTAAATGTCTTGCAGGGCAACTTCATGTGCCGATTGGTGGATGCCCCAACTAGAAATAATGCTCTGCTAGATCTATTAATTACACATAACACAGATCTGATAGCAGATGTGGAAATATAGGACAACGTAGGAAACGGCAGTCACAGGATAACTACATTCAACATAAATCATAGGAAATGGAGGCACGAGGGTAGTGCAAAAGTACTAAATTTCAAAAGAGCCAACTTTTCTACACTGCTCTCCATACTACAAGATATTAAACGGGATCCCATTCTAGCAACATTGAGCACTGAAGAAAAATGGGAATTCTTTAACCTCCCTGGAGGTATTCCCGAGTGTAGCTCGGCATAAAGTTTCATCACCACAAGTGGTAACCCCGAACTACACTCGGGAATACCCTGCAGCGCTGCTCCGGGATCTCTTCTTCACTTACCTTGTCCTTCGCTCCCACGATGTCCCCCCTGCAATGTCCACGGCAATCTCCTCTGGCCGATGCCGGCATCTGTCTTTTGGGTTCCGTACCCTGCGACGTCAAGACCTACGGGGACAGAACAGCCGGAAATTTAAAAATGTGAAAAAGTGTCATTCACTAAATACACTAAAATCACATAGTAAAACATTACTGTATCAAACCATTTCACATACATTTTGTCCCTAGTGCTTTGTCCTGTGTCCTGCCTGTATTTTTACTGTTCTTTCTGCCTGGAAACTGAGAAATGTCCATGGCGTCCAAAAAGCGTCCCTTTAGGTCAAAAGCGGTTTTAGACCAGCTAGAAAACAGCGATAGTAAATTGGAACTACTTGCAGAATTGAGTGATAATGATTTGTGGGGAAATTCGTCATCAGACACTGAAAACGATTTTGCAACTTTGCTCAGTGATGTGCGAACTTGGCGCTATATTTAAATTTTCAGTGTCTTTGGTTTGATTATATTATTGAATTAAATTTATTATTATTATATTACTATTTTTTATGATTATTTATTAAATTATAATTTATGATTTTGTGTTTCAAATTTTAACATACCCAGGATGTTTATTAGACTCTTGTTCGGACAGATTTCAGTGAGTTATTCCTAAAAATTACAAGCCTACAATAAAAAAATACATATTTCCATGCAAAAAAATGTACTGCTTTGAGCACAGAAATACTGACATAATCAGACCGCTAGGGAGGTTAAGAACATATTATGGGCAACAAATACAAAAGACCTAAGTTTAAGTCTGGGCAGCTAAACATAAAATTTAAACTAACGTAAAAAAGACATATTAAGGAGAAAAAAATGGACTTTAACCCTTTCACTGCCAGGTCTGTACAGCGTACAGACCAACAGCACTGCTTCTAGCTGGCTAGGTCCATACGCTGTACGGACCTGCATTCCTCATGTGCTGAAGGCTCATGGTCACTTCAGTGACCATGAACGTAATAGCAGAAATGTTCATCAGACTCTGCTGAAAAAAAGGATAGCTCTGATTAGCGGCTAACAAGCCGCTGAACAGAACTATTAACCTAAAGTGTGACACCCCTCCCCGGCCCTGCCGCCCTTCTCTGCCTGGTTTCCGTTCCCCCCACATATGCTGACTTCTAAAGTGCCCCCACCCCCCTCTAACTGTCCCTAACACTGCGTTACTCTGCCTGGACTAACTACAACCCCTCCAGCACCGATACCCCCCTCGTAAACCTGATCCCTCTGTGGATGCCCTGCAGCTGTCAGCTTCCCTCCTCTGCCTCTCCTGCCGACTTTCAGTGCTGCAGGGCAGCCACAGAGCGATCCATGTGCCAGAACTGATGTCTCCCCCGCTGTTCTGAACCCCCCCCCTTTAGTGCTCCCCACCCTTCCTATGCCTGGATGCCCCTCCCTGCAGCTGCTAACGGATTCTCTTTCCGTCCCCTTCCTCCAGCTGCACCCACTGATAGACCACTGTCAGCTTGGAGAGAAGGGGGGAACTTCCTTTCCTGAGAGCAGGGGGGCTGGTAAACATGTGTTTACAAGCTCCCTTCCTTCTTTTCCTCAATGAATGTCTCTCCAAACCCCCCCCCAAAAAAAAAAAATTAAAAATATTAAAAAAAAAATTTAGGTAACACAAATAAATAAATGAAACTGTAAAAAATGTTTTAAATAAACAGAATAGTAAAGCTAGGTTCATACTAGCGTGAGCCGTGTGGGCCGCGTTTGTGAAGGCACGGCAGCCCTTTCACTTCAATGGGCTGCCGTGCCGACGTTTAACTCTTTTCCAAAATGCATCCGCAGGGAAACTGCATGGTCTTTTTGCCACACCATCTGTCTCGCAAGAGCAGCTGTCTTCAGTCCCCTTCTCTGTTTAAAAAAAGAGACATAACTTCCGGTTCCGGCGCCAGATGCTGTGACTCGTGGGACCCACGGCCCCCCGGGATCCCGGCTCTATAAGGCCTGCACACTACCTCAGGGACCCCCACTTTCTAGCCCAGGGGTGCCCAATGCCACACTACATTGCCCCCCAGCCATGGAGTGGTACCTTCTGCTGGCGCAGTCCGGCTCCGAATCTGCTGTTAGAGAGGAGGGATGCGGCTCTCCCCCTCCTGCAGCCAAGATGACCGACAATGCCTGTCACAGCATGGACACAGGCACAGATCTGGGACACAGTGTGGGAGCAGGTATGCAAGAGCCTGTTATTATCCTTCCCACTACCTCACCACTCCCTTCTGGCACTAGTAGTCCTACTGAACATTATTACAAGATAGCACAGGCAGTTGCTTCTATATTGCTGCCCACTATCACACAGGCAGTAGACAGAGCAGTCACAATGGGAATTGAACAGATTAGAAAAGATTTGGGCGAACATTCTAAATGTTTATTTGAGGCTGAGCAGCGCCTATCTGATTTAGAAGATGAAGTCCATTCAATGCAAGCGGATACGCTTCAATCCAATCGTATGCAGCAAAAGTATTTTAGGCAAAATTGATGATTTGAAAAACCGTTCACGCAGGAACAACCTATAGATAGAGAGAGCTCACCGCCTGGGGCCTCCATCTATTGAACGCCATACGCCATGCTCAGTGATTGTCCATTACCTCAACTATGCTGACTGTGTAGCTATCCTTAATTCTTTTCGTAACTCACACTCTCTGCAGATTGAGGGTTACAAACTGCTTCTATTCGCGGATTACTCACAGGAAGTCTCGCGTAAACGGAAAGCATTTCAGCAAATCTGTGCCAATTTTTACCAGTGAGGGATAAAATTCAAACTGGCGTACCCAGCCACATTGCGGTTCACTACACCATCTGGTGCGCTAAATCTTTTGTTCATCAAGAAGAAGCCCATCAATATATCCATGACCACCTAACCGATGGGGACCCATCGACGCAACATGCCGGTAGAAATTTTGGTCCCAGAGACCAACGCAGTCTTCGCAAGATCCTTCTAAGCGTCAACGCACCAACCTATCTTCTTCCAAAACTCGTCCACCTTGAAGTTTTAAGATGGCACCTGATTCTGCATAACTGCTTCAAGTTTTCTTCCTGTTTGCCTGGACCAGACAAAGGCGTTATCAGACCTCTGAGTCATATACCTATTTGCTGAAAGACTCCCATGATCAGCTATCTGAGTATTGTCGGATGCTAAGCATTTGTTGCTTTATGCCTTCCCTGACAGCACTGTTTATTCACAGATTTACCTGTTTCAATGTCTCTGCTTTATACATGTATATGCCTGAGTTTTGCTTCTTCACTCCCGTATGTGCCTTGTTCTATTTTCCAGCGGTGCTGTGGGTGTTGGGGCTGTTGAGATCATCCCTCTCTAGCGCTTCTTTATGCTTAGGGGGCTTCCCCTCTCTCAACAATTCCAACATGTTCCCGAGGCAGGCTCCTCTTCCTGCTACTCTCGGTCACGCTGGTCGTTGGTGGAAGCAGCATGCGGATTGACGTGAAGTCCTTTATACTGTTTTGGTATAATGTATATTTTGATTTTTTGTTGGACCTTGGTTGGGCCCATACTCGTCTTTTCTTTCTCTCCTCTTTCTTTTTTTCCTTTCTACTTCTTCGGCGAACTCCTCTGTCTTCTGAGACCAGACCCACGCTACTTGCAGTTGTTTGACAGTGCAGCGCTAACCATTCCTACACTTCAATTTGGTAAGTTACTTATTTCTGTTGGTTATGTGTTCGAGAAGACACTGGTAGCTTGTGATGAGGCAGAACTTGGTTTACTTGTGTGGCTTAAGTTGTAAACATACAGAACACTTCAGTAATGTGTAACAGCAGACATCTTGGTTTTGAAGAGAGAGAGAAGGGAGAGAACCAACAAATTTTCAGATATGCACAACTGGTAACCTTAGTGTACAGTGCCATCTACTGGTCAAGTGATATTAACACACAATACTATATAGTACATGCTGTTGTATTCCCAACACCCCTTCTCAACGGCATGTGCATAATTATATGACATTTAGTCTCTTTTGTAGAAAACAATGACGTTCCCTTGGCAGAGGTTTGGTGAATGCATCTGCAGTCATCTCCTCTGATGGGCAGTACTGGATGTCGATAACCCCTTGTTCTTGCATGTCTCTGAGCAGATGATATCTTATATCAATGTGCTTGGTTCTTTGGTTAATCTTCTCAGAGTGTGTAAGCTTTATGCATCCCTGATTGTCTTCAAAGATGGGTGTTGGTTGTGACATATTCAGTCCCATGTCTAGTAGAAGTTGACAAATCCAAATGGCTTCTTGACATGCATGTGCTGCTGCTATGTATTCCGCTTCAGTTGAAGAGAGTGCAACAGTCACTTGTTTCCGACTAGACCAGCTTATGGTTCCTTGTCCATACTGGAAGATGTAACCACTTGTAGATTTGCGGTCAGTGGTGTCTCCAACCCAATCTGCGTCCACATATCCAATCAGTTTTGGGTTTGACAATGCTGGAAGTCTCAGCTTCATCCGATTTTGTTCCCTTTAGGTACTGCATTACCCTCTTTACTGCATTCCAGTCACGTTGACACGGTGTTGTGACTTTCCTGCAAAGTATTCCCACTGCTACGGCGATGTCTGGTCTTGTCACGGTGGCGATGTACAGCAATTTTCCAATTGCCCTGCGGTAATAATCATTGTTAGGTAACAAGTTTTCTGTTCCATTGTTTTTTGGATAATCTGGTTCCATTTGTGTTTTCGCTTCCTTTGCATCTTGCATGTGAAACTGTTCTAACATTTCTGTAATTTTCTGACTTTGGTTAAGAAGATAGCTTCCATCCTCTTCCCGCTCTATTTGAATTCCTAGGTAGTGAGTAATGTTCCCCAACTCTTTAATTTCAAAATGTTGTTTCAGTTTGTGAACAATTTGCTCATAGTCCCCTTCTTGTTCAAAACACGTCAAGATGTCATCGACGTATATTAGGATTTATGTCCATTTGTTCTCTTGATTCTTTGAATACAGACATGGATCTGCTTTACTTTTTGAGAACCCTTCTTTTCTGAGTATTTTGTTCACTTTTTCATTCCATGCTCTCGCTGCTTGCTTGAGCCCATAGATGCTCTTTTGCAGTTTGCATACAAGGTTCTTTTCTTTCTCAAATCCTGGTGGCTGTTTCATGTACAGATCCTCCTTGATGTCTCCATACAAAAAGGCAGTTTTGACGTCTAGGTGCTTTACTTGCATTCCCTTTCCGGCAGCAATACTAAGGAGTGTCCTTATGGTGGAATGTTTCACAACTGGAGCAAATGTCTCATCGTAATCTTCTCCAAATTTCTGGGAGTATCCCTTGGCAACTAATCTTGCTTTGTATCTATAGATGTTTCCTTTTGTATCATATTTCACTTTAAAAGTCAATTTGCCTCCGCTGGTTTTGCGACCAGGAGGGAGTTCTGTTAGTGACCAAGTTTTATTTTCTTGAAGTGATTTTATTTCTTCTTCAGCTGCTTTTCTCCACTGATCGGCTTCCCTTCTCGGCAAAGTTTCTATGTCTTCCCAGGATGTTGGCTCCTGTGTTTGATGTGTTTTAGCAGCGTATGATAACCTGCGGGGTGGTATCCCTTTTGTCATTCGAGAGGATCTTCTGATTTCTTGTTGTTCAGGGGGTTCTTTTGGCTTGTTGATTGTAAGTTCCACTTCTTGTTCTGGTTCTTGTCCTGCTTCGCATGGGTCAGTGTCTCTTGCCGATTCAGCGCGTAAATCCTCTCCACATTTTTCAAGAATTGTATTATCTGATGCTTCAGTTTCATCAAAATAAACACTGCGGCTTACTGTGACCTTGTTGGTCTTTGGACAAAGGATTCTATATCCCTCATTCTGCTCACTGTAGCCCACCAGAATGTCTTCTATGGCTTTGTTCTCCAACTTGGAGCGTTTCTGACTTGGAATGTGGGCATATGCTTTACAGCCAAACACTCTGATGTGTCCTACGTTAGGTTTTGATCCATTCCACATTTCATATTGCGTACTCTCAATAGCTTTTGATGGGAGCCTGTTTTGTAGGTATGTTGCAGTCATTATTGCTTCTCCCCAGTATTTGTTAGGTAAGGCAGCATCTGAAATCATACATCTGGTCATTTCTACAAGAGTGCGATTCTTTCTTTCCGCTACGCCGTTTTGCTCAGGAGTGTATGGTACAGTTGTTTGGTGTATAATACCTTGTTTCTTTAGGTATGACTCCATCTCTTTATTCATATATTCCCCTCCATTGTCAGTGCGTATTATTCCAGGTTTCCTTTGAAACTTGTTGCTTGTCAAGGCTACAAACTCTTGAAGTTTTTCTAAAATCTCACTTTTGTGCTTCATTAGATACGTTATTGTGTACCTGGAATAATCGTCGATGAAAGTCAGTAAATATCTGTTCCCGCCAGGTGTGATGGTTTTCATTGGTCCACACACATCACTGTGTATCAGTTCCATGGGTTTAATGGTTTTACTCTGACTGGTCTGTGGAAGAGAGGTTCGGGTGGCCTTTGCTTTGATGCAACACGTGCACTTGCTGAGTGTGTGGCAAGGCAATATTTTCATGTCTTCTGATAGACCTCTCTTTGCAAAGTCCTTTATAGCTTCTGGGTTTCGATGCCCCAATCTTCTATGCCACAGGTGGATGCACTTGTCATGTGGGTTATGAGTTGCTGCATTAGCCTTCTCACTTTCAGTGACGATTTTGTACAGATGTTCATTTAACCCTCTTGCTAGAATTTGCTTTCCATTTTGAATTGTGCATTCATTACCTCTGAACTGGACAGTAAGTCCATTGCTTGCAAGAGTTTTAACTGATAGGAGGCTTCCCTATAGGCTTGGAACATATAGAACATTCTTTACAAGGATGCTCTGCTTGCCCCCGGATGGCGTTTTACGGTTCAGAAATCCCTGACCATTACCTTCCGCTGTAATACTTTTCCCATTTGCTAGGAAGACTTTACCTTTACACTAAAATCAATTTCTGTGAAGAATGTCTCATCGCTTTTCATGTGACTTGTTGCCCCTGAATCAATGTACCATCCGTGTGAGGTACTATTCTGAGTCACTTTAAAAGTACCACTCCACGATGCACTTTCATTTTTTTTCATGACCACTTTAGCTCTTTCTCTTGTGGGTAGCTCCCGCTTTCGCTGCTCAGCTTTCCAGATTGAACAGTTCTTTTTCAGGTAACCGGCCTTTTTGCAGCGAAAACATACCCTGGTTTCTTTGCTTTGTCTTATGCCTTCAAGCACCTTCAGAGCTGCCTTCTAGTCTCTTGTTCTCTTCACTATGCAAATTTTCCTTTCTTCTGCTGTATTCATCAATTAATTTACCCTTAACATATTCTAGCGTCAGTTCAGTTTCTGGTCTAGTTTCTAGAGCATTTATAAGGGCACTGTATGATTCTGGAAGGCTGCATAGCAGTAGTGCTACTACATGATTGTCTTTCATTTCTTCACCTATTGCACCCAGCAGGTCCAAAATTTCTAGCATAGCTTTTGTTCACCAATTTCCTGCCCTTTTTCCAGCCTCATCTTATACAGTTTGCGCAGCAGATATAGTTTACTGTCTAGGTTTGCATGTTCATGCAGTTTTTGTAATGCAGTCCACATACCTTTAGCTGTGTTTTCTTTCCTTATATGAATGAGTTGATCGTCCTCCACTAACAGGCTTATGACTGCTTTTGCTTGCCTGTTTTTTCTGTCCCATTCTTCCGGGTTGTCATTGGGTCTGTGTGTATCTAGTACCTGCCACAGTCATCTTTGGATAACAGCATTTCAAGCTTAAACTTCCATAGCTGGTAGTTGGTATTGTTGAGCTTTGCTATTGTAAACTTCATATCTGAAGCACTTGCCATCTTTCAGTGAATTGGCTACAGCTCTTGTTTCCTCACACAGGATTTGGTAGGATTGTAAATGCAGCACTTACTTGCTTGTAGTTTTCCTTTTTCCAGTGTCTGGAGCTGGGCCCATAACCTGTTGGTTATGTGTTAGAGAAGACACTGGTAGCTTGTGATGAGGCAGAACTTGGTTTACTTGTGTGGCTTAAGTTGCAAACATACAGAACACTTCAGTAATGTGTAACAGCAGACATCTTGGTTTTGAAGAGAGAGAGAAGGGAGAGAACCAACAAGTTTTCAGATATGCACAACTGGTAACCTTAGTGTACAGTGCCATCTACTGGTCAAGTGATATTAACACACAATACTATATAGTACATGCTGTTGTATTCCCAACAATTTCTCCATCACACATATCCCACCAGACAGAATGACACATTTTTTCCTGGAATGTTAAGGGCCTCACATCCCCTCACAAACGCATGGCAATATTACATCATTTGCGACGATTACGCGCGGACATAGTTCTACTCCAAGAAACTCATCTTGCTCACACTGACTTTATCAATATGCAAAAACTCTGGGTCGGTCATGTCTTAGGCTCCTCTTCCCTGAATAACAAAGCAGGGGTACTAATCCTCATCCCTAAACGGCTTAACCCAGAAATCGTCTCTGTAGATTCTGACACCGAGGGTCGATTTATAGCAGCTCATATCAAACTAGGATCCCAAATGTTAGTTCTTACTAGCATTTATGCACCCAACTCGCCGTCAAGGCAGGTTTTCTAAGAATTGTCTTCAGGGCTGTCAGGCTACATTCACATGCCGCTTGTTATAGGAGGCGATTTCAACTCAGTCATGCAGGAGCAGGAGAATAAATTGCAGAGCGTCGACCACTGTCATCACCCTTCTCAGACTCCCCGTCCAACATCTACTTTATTATGTAGTTTCCCTGAAGCTATGCAAATTATTGATGTGTGGCGCTTAGCTCATCCAGACGGAAAAGATTACACTTTCTACTCCCCTGTTCATCATTCATTATCTAGAATAGACTATATTTTCTGTAACTCCACGATACTGCAACATATTGTATCCTCTACTATACATGACATTGCTATATCAGACCACTCTCCAAGTTCTATTACCATAAATTTTTTAAACCCTACGGCACACCCTAAGATATGGAACTTTCCTTTGTTTCTGGCGAATAATCAGCAGTTATCCCGACAGCTACAGGACACCTGGGCAGATTTCCAAAGCACAAATGCGGCACATGTCTCAAATCCAAACTTATTTTGGGATACGGGGCAGGTGGTACAATGTGGCAAAATTATTGCTTTTACATCCGCTTACAAAAAAAAGACTTTTGCACAAACTCACTGAAGCTAGTAACCTGCTTAGACTGACCCAAAGAAGGCTGATGGAATCAAATACACAGGACAACAGGAAAACTTGGGCGGAAGCTAAAAAACAATTTGATACATGGGCCGCAGCTCAGGAAGCACTACATCAATCGCACCTTGACCTACACTATCACAGATTTGGTAACAAACCGGGCAAATTGCTGGCACGCCTGTGCAGGAAGACTTTCACCCCCACACAATTTACCTCTGTGAAAGATTCCCAGGGGAAGCTTAAACAGACCCCAGGAGAGATCATATCCATACTAGAATGTTTTTATGCAAATTTATATGGTCCTGATCCTATAGACCAGGCACAAGCAAACTCTTTTCTTGAAAGTGTAAATTTACCCCAAATAGATCCAATAGCACTGCAATCTTTAAATGCCCCTATATCACAAGCGGATATTTTTCTGGCTATTAGATCCTTAGCTAACGGCAAAACTCCAGGTCTGGATGGGTACACCTCCAAATTTTACAAGTTTATGGCCAAAACCCTCTTTCCTACTGTACAGATGG
This sequence comes from Staurois parvus, assembly GCF_062004578.1. Classification (NCBI taxonomy): domain Eukaryota; kingdom Metazoa; phylum Chordata; class Amphibia; order Anura; family Ranidae; genus Staurois; species Staurois parvus. Next base: position 243,913 of record NW_028318764.1, on the reverse strand, counting down.
TATATCAATCAATCCAGGAGGGCGGGGTGTATCTCCCTTCAGCTTCGCAAGCCCACATTAAATTAATAGCTAAAAAAGATAAAGACCCATCTGATCCCGGTTCTTATCGTCCGATCTCACTTCTTAACCTAGATGCAAAGATCCTTTTCTAAAATAATTGCCAACAACAGCAAATAATTGCTATTCTACCTTCTCTTATTCACCCATCTCAAGCAGGTTTTATAAAGGGGCGCTCGACCACGTCAAACTTCCACAAAGTGCTCACAGTTTTACAACAAGCTAAAAACAACCCACTTCAGGATCTAGCAATTATTTCCTTTGACGCTGAAAAAGCCTTTGATTATGTTAGTTTTCAATAGCTACATTTAGCTTTGCTTAACTTTGTTTTTTCCGGACCATTTACGAATTTAATTCAGGCTATGTACTCAGCCCCAGTGGCTCAGGTGGTAGCTGCGGGATAAATAGCTAACCCTATTCTACTCCATAAGGGAACAAGGCAGGGTTGTCCTTTATCCTCCCTGCTTTTCAATTTAGCTTTGGAATCATTAGCCCGCTTCCTGCTATTCAAATCACAACTTCATGGCATCCAAATTGCCCAACAAGATCTACGCCGAGCCTTATTTGCTGATGACATATTTAATATTCACATCCAATCCGACTCTAGATTTACCATACATCCAGACCATTTTCTCAGATTTTCAGTGTTGCTCAGGCCTTCGCATTGATTTTGCGAAAAGTGAAGTTCTCCCCCTATACCATGCTCGTAATCCTGTTTGGGCCTGCGACTCCATTTTCAAAATTAACACAAATCATATCACCTATCTAGGTATCAAATTTGGGAAATTAGCCTTGTCTCTTTACTCTCTTAATTATTCACCAGTAATACAAAAATTCTTAGGGGAGTTAGAAATGTGGAAAGACCTGCCGTTATCACTCATGGGAAGAGCTCACCTCTTTAAGATGGTGAGCTTCCCGAAGCTCTTATATCCACTCCAAACTATCCCTCGCCTGCTTAAACATACGGATATAGTCAAGTTAAACAAAGCAATCTCCAGCTTCCTATGGAAAGGGCGCAGCCCGCGTATAGCTTTTCATAAATTGTTTCTCCCTAGATGTGACGGTGGAATGGGCCTCCCTAACATTAGAATTTATAATCTATCTTGCATTTTACGTGTTTATATAGATTGGCTCTCCCAATCGTCCGTGTTTTCCATTTATCTACTTGAATCTGCCATGGTGTGTTCATTTGATCTTTCGGCCCTTTTACATTCCAACTCCAATTCACTTCCTTTACACCTCAAACACAATCCACTCATACGGAACACGCTCATCACCTGGAGGCAGGTCAGACGTAGACTAGGAGTTCCTCACTGATTATCTTGATTCCTTCCTATTCATCACAATCCTTCTTTTTCTGGTTCTCAACATCATGCAGCATATGAAATGTGGTATACCCAGGGTCTTAGACTTGTTAGCCAATTGTATGACTCCGCATCAGGCTCTCCCTTTCCGCTCCAACAAGTTCATTCAGTGTGCCTTCCCATCATTTCTTGTACATCTTACAAGTCAGGAATTTTGTGAACTCTATAGCTCCAATTAGATCTACTCGCTTCTGCACAACCATGATAGAAGTTCTTGTAAGGAATCAAAAATACAAAATATCTAATATTTATGGCCAACTAAACATGCACTATGCAAAACCACTAGAATCCTCTACCTCCATCAAATCGTGGATACAAGACTTTGACAATGCTATCACTGCGGAGCAAATCCTCACTGGCTTTAACACTACCTGTGCATTCAATACAAACAAAGTTTGGCAGGAGCAGCAATTCAAAATTATGCATCATGCTTATATGCCTTGTTTGTACACACAAACAGATTCTTCGGTTTCTACTTGCCCGTTCTGTGGAACTCACAGGCCGTCACTGCACCATAGATTTTGGCTCTGCACACCAGTCTCTACCTTCTGGAACCAACTTTTGAATTTCATACTCTTCATCACTACTCTACAGTTACCTAAAGACCCGCTGCTTCTTCTCTTTGGCAACTTGGAAGCTTCCTTGTCTACTACTTCACACATGCAACTTGCTCTGTTCAGAGCTACTAAACCCTGGCTTTCCACCTGCCTGATGGCTGCGAGGAGGTCTATCTTAAAAAAATGGGTCTCCAACTACCCTCCTAGCATCTCGGATGTCAAACAGGACGTAAAATTTCTACTTCGTCTGGATCGGCTCAGCACATATACCTCTCCTTCCATGCATGGAGCGGAAAAGTACACCCAAAAGTTCGGTCAATATATCTCGAGAGTATTTCCTACTTTTTAGCCTCAGTCCTCCCCACAGGGTTCTCTAATTTAGGCACGGGCTTCCTTCTGTTATTTCCTGATGCACTGTGATATTTGTGTATGAGGGCAAATATATGTTATACTACTCTTGCTGTGCTCCTTTTTGACTATTCCTTTACTATTACTAAGCTCTGCCTTCCTTTTACCTTTTTCGCTCTACCCTCTTTCGCTCTACCCTCTTTCACTCCTCTCTACTGATAGCTGGTGAAGAGCTCTTTTACTGTCACACTCTAACACATACCGATGCGCTGCATCCTAACGGCCTAATTTCTGTGTCATGACATGATCTCTCGGTCTTATAGCCTCTGATCTTCAATAACATAACCTTATGCTCTCTGTTTCTTTTTCTGATGCTATCTCCTTTTCTATGCTGGATCCCCCCAGCTCTTTGATCATACTTTCTTCCTGATCTATTCCTATCTTATTTTCTTTTTCTTCTTTTGATCTTTTACCCATATACACGACTATCAACCTCTTTGGTCATATTGACAAATGGTCAACATTCGATTACATCTGCATATTTTTTTTTCTTTATACTTACAAACTCATCTTCGCGTACTACTCCACACCCTGACTACTTCCATCTTAGCCCTTACATACTGGTACATTGTATAATGCCACTCCTCATATAAGACTATTCTCCTCTATGCAACTCATTCTGATTCCTTCTCGCCTCATCGGGGCTTTAGAAATATAATTATAATTGGTAATCACCTGAATTATCACCTGCTTTGGCATATTGCCAAAGCTGGTTGATGTTATGTGTACAATAAAAACCAATAAAGATTTCTTTAAAAAAAAAAAGAGACATTAGAGGTCTGTTTAGAACCCCTGATGTCTCTACAATGCCCCCACCCCCCCAAAAAAAATGTAAAAAAAATTTTAAAAATAAAAATTAATGTACCTCTACAAAAAAAATTAAGCTGTAAAAAATTAAAGATTAAAAAAATTAGTAAGGGTAGATTTGGACATGTGTCTAAATCTCCCTTGCTTCTGAAGCATGACGGCCCTGTCCATTGCCTATTGCAACTAAAGGGGGGCAATTGGCAGGCAGCAAAAATGCAACTCAGTCGCGCATTTTGCCACCCCCAACCGCAAGTCTAAACAGGGCCAAAGGCCTTGTTCATGCAGGGCTTAATATAGCAAGGCCATATTTAGCTGCACGCGGATGCACAGGTGTTCCGGGCATCCCCATACAGACAGTCCCATTGATGTAATTTGGGGCGCAGCGGTTGCACAGGAATGAACAGGTGTTCCATGCATTCCTGTGCAGTCAGTCCCATCCATATCAATTGGGACACAGTGGCTGCATCAAGACACTGCTTCCAACTTGACATATGGGTGTGTGTCCCTGAACTCAGACCATCTGCATATGAGTACGTTCGATTTTCACCATTGCACAAAAATGGCACAATTTAAAATTGACAAATATTTGTTAATTATTGACGCAATACAGGTTAAGCTTTTATATTTAGTAGGAATTTAGCAAGCATTTTGTAAAATTTGCTGTGTTTTTATCTGCTAATAGTGATTTTAGTGTATTTTCAGCAAAAATATTGCTTTAATTTGCGCAAATATCGTGGAGCGTTAAAAATCAGTAGCACCTTCTTTTTATGCTGCTGATTATGTGCTTTCAGAAAAGAAATGGTTTGGGGAGTCTTTTACAAACTCTGAAAGCCGTAAGGTAAAAATAAAAAAGCAATGGAAAAATGACAAAAATGGTCTGGCCAGCTGGGTTAAAAAGTGGAGCACAGGGCCTGGCAGCAAAAGGGTTAAATAATAAAAGGCAGAGGGGTCATTGTTGGCATTACAACATTACAAGGAATGCAATAAGAAGAGTAAGAACGCTAGCAGGGCAGCTATAATAGACCACAAGGGACACACGAAAGAGATTAGTAAAGAAAAAAGATCCCCCCCCCAATTTTTTAAACATAATAATAGTAAGAAAGTGAGCAGAATATTAGCATGCATTAAAAAGTGTATTTACTCATGATAAAACAATAATCCTGCCACTTTATAAAATTTGGCCACATCTTGAGTATGCCATCCAGTTCTGGTCGCCAATCCTCAGGAAGGATGTGCTGGAACTGGAGAGAATCCTGAAAAGGGCAACAAAGGGGACTGGAGAACCTCAGTTATGTGACTACAAACTTAAAGCCTATTCTCCGTGGAGCAGAGATGCTTGAGAGGAGATATGATAGCAATATAATACCTCAATAATTATTCTAGCATAGAGAAAAACAATTTTGTTTCAAGGAGCTTAAGAAGACGCAGCCACTCAGTGAAATTGGAGGAGAAAATGTAAATACAGTATATTACGATTACTTATGTACGCACTGAGTTAACTACCTAGTTTTCCTTCCTTTCCTAAAACTGCTCCGGTTGACTTGTATCTCTTGCTTTAAAGGTATCCATTCTTGCATGTGTCACAAAAAGAGGTCAAAAGCAATTTGGGCACTGCAGGTGCTCAGCAGTATGCAAACTCATAGCAATGCGTATAAATAAACTGACTCTTTCAAAAATCTTTTTTTTCTGATTAAAATGTCTACCATTATTTATACTTTAGGGTTCAGTAATATAACCAAAACTGAAACTGTGAACTGAAAGAAAATAAAAAATTGCTTTGTTTGTTCTTCCCAGCTACTTTACGGAGAATTGATCTGACTGGAAATGTTATAGAAGAAATAGAAGAAAAAGCTTTTGAAAAACTTGTCTTACTTGAGCAGCTTTCTCTTGCTGAAAACAAACTGACCAGGATTCCAGTCTTGCCAACCAAACTAACCTCCTTCAATGCCAATAATAACCTTATCAAAAGCAAAGCAATCAAAGTAAATTCATTTAAGGTAACATCCAAATCATTAATACATACATGGTCATACAACTGCACTACTATTATTAACTTATTCGTCCTTTGATTGCCATGACATCTTTGGCAGTCAAAAGGGTAAATCACCTAAATACATTTCAGGTTCATTACACTTAATCCTGGTACACATGATAAGTTTTTTTTTTTTTTTTTGGGCAATCCAGCAGGGCTGCCGTTCAAAATGTGTTCAACAAAAAGCTGCCATGGTAGAAATGTCTGTCCCTTGCAAGCTCACTCCAGAAAAGGACCCTTGTACGCTGTGTTGAAACAGAGATTTCATTATAGAGGTACTTACTGGTAATCACCCTGCACATTAAAATAAAAGTTCACCTTTTGCTAAAGAATAATAAATGCACATTTTTTGCAGCTCAAAAAATTTTAATTTATTATTTTTGCTTGCAGGAGCCTGTAAAGCATTGGACCAGTGATCAGCCATTCGCTGGTGCCATGCAGGTCTCCTGCATGGCATTGGGATGGACGGCAAGCAGATATACTGACAGAAAGAATCAATGAACTACCATGGCACTCCACAGCACCGTGGTAGTTCCTTAAGAAGTACAAGTCGATAGCCGCTAAGACTGTTGGGACTTGTTGTTTCTCATTCACAGAGGACTGTAAATGAGTAACGCAACCGGGTGGCTGCGTTATTTAAAAAATGTTGACAGCTGGTGGAAGGAGAAGATCTCCCGCTAGTTGTCAAAGCGGGGGAGCGGAGGCCGGTCTATTCATAACATGAATACAGGTGTAACATTGCATGAAAGGTGAACTTATCCTTTAACCACTTGGTAACTGTGCTATAGCCAAATGATGGCTACAGCGCGGTTACCCAGTTCTGGGAGGGCAGCATATGACATCCTCTCAGAACACGCCCTCCTGAGTGCCCCCACGGGCTTTCACCCGGCGATCTCCGTGATCGGTGTGTCCTACGGACACAGCTGATCACATGATGAGGTAGAAGGCCAATCACAGCAACCTTTTACCATGTGACCAGCTGTGTCCAATGACACAGCAGATCACGGAGTAAATACAATTGCCGGTTATCGGTAGCACTCTCATCACGCTGTCACATAATCGGCAGCTGTCACCGAGGAGATCGGCACTCATCGGCACTGATCATTGGCACTGATCAGCAGTGCCACCCATCAGTGCAGCATCAGCAGTGCCTCCTCATCAATGCCCAGCAGTGCCACCTACCATTGCCCATCAGTGCTGTCTATCCGTGCCACCTCATAATTTTTGCCTATCAGTTCAGCGCCATCAACGCACATCAGTGAATAAGAAAAATTAATTGTTTGAAAAATTTTATATTAGAAACAAAGAAAGACATTTATTTTTGCGCTATAGACAAAAAAAGAGCAAAAAAAGAGCAGAAAAAAACACCCAGTGGCGATTAAATACCACCAAAAGAAAGCTCTATCTGTGTGAAAAAAAATTATAAAAATTTCATGAGTACAATGTTGCATGACCACGCAATTGCCATTCAAATGCGACAGCACTGAAAGCTGAAAATTGGCCTGGGCATGAAGGGGGTATAAGTGCCCAGTAGGCAAGTGGTTAAGACATATAGATCCGCAATCAGCCAAGCTCATGCACCCTGCTGAACAGAAAGCTCTAGCTCTGATCCAGCAGTTCTCATTTTAAAAGGCAATCCAACTCACTAAGAAAAACACCTCTGACATGTCTACATTGCAAAGCACAGTTAAGCAATAATGTGTTGTGGTGAGCTGCATCAGGAAAAAGTGTGCAGGTACGTTGTGGTGTGTTGGCAGCCCATTGAAGTTAACCCACCGCACTGGACTGGTGAGGTTTTAATCAGGCTTTAGACTTTGAACACCTTTGGTTTGATGCATCTTGAATGTATTCATCAGATTTAAACTGAAAGTTCAGTTGGGCTTTAAAGCAGAACTACAGCCCATTGGGTGGGTTCTTGCCATAATGTTCATAGAATACTTGTGTTACGGCACACTTGCCATACACAGTGCCCTCTTTCAGCATTGATATTGCAAGTTCGCAATACACATTCACATCTACTGAGTTCCACTTTGCTCCTCCTTAGTCATTGGGCAGCCACTGATGTATGTGCACATGAGTTGCATTGTTCCTGACACCTGGTTCCATTTTCAGAATCTTCCAAAATTTCTAGGGGGAATATTTTTGCTTTATTTTTTTTTCAAAAGAGAGTTTGCATTTCTCATCTGCCAAAAAACCCCTAATAAATTATAAGTGTAAAATGTCTCTAAAGGCAAGTTTACACTTGTGGTTGTGGGGTGGTGAAAGCATGTGGTTGAGCTGCAGTTTAACCTCTCCAACTTAACTGCAATGGCAGTGGCCAGGGGTGTACACATGGTGTGGCCATGACATCCAGTAAACTCCCTATCCCTATGGTTGCAATCATGTGTCATAGTAATAAATAACCCACTTTACCTGCACTCAGCTGAGCTCATATAAAAAAAAACCCCTTATACTTCTGTTATCATGAAATAAACACTGTCTAAATAAATGAAATCTATTAATAATCAAGTCTCATAAAACGATGATTCGAATCCAAGAGAGAATGTCCTCTACATCACCACACAATAACAACTATGGAAATAGGTAGATGATACATTAAATAGAAATATATGATCCACTTTTGTATTGAGGTCAGGCTAGCATTTTAACCACTTCATGTCCGGAGACTTTTACCCCCTTCCTGTCCAGTCCAATTTTAAGCTTGCAGTGCTATCACACTTTGAATGACAATTGTGCGGTCATGCAACATTGTACCCATATTAATTTTTTAGCATTTTTTTAAAACAGATAAAACTTTATTTTGGTGGTATTTATTCACCAGCTGGATTTTTATTTTTTTTGCTACATAAATGAAAGTCCAAAAATTTTGAAAAAAAGTGTTTTTCTTATAAGATTTTGCAAATAAATAATCTTTCTTCATAAATCTTGGCCACAATTTATTCAGTTATCTTTTTAGTAAAAAGAAATAACCCAGATTAGTTTATAACCAAAAATTATAATTTTTCAAAAACATTTTTTTACATTTTTATTTTATTTTTTTTATATTATTATTTATGGTTTTTTTAACGTACTGTCACCCTAGCAGTACAATGTTACCATAGTAGCACTGTACTACTTGTGGGGAGTGATGAAGATTTTTTTTTTTACACTGATTGCTTTTATACCCATAAAGGCTGTAAAAGCAATAATTTCTCCTTCTCTCTGGCTGCATTTTTGAAGCCATTGAAAAATACTGTGCGAGCTGTGATTGGTCACAGCTTGTCACATGGTACAAGGCTGTTGTGAATAGCCCTGTACTATGTGACCTCTGTGATCATTCACAGATTTCAGACGTAGTAAGCAATGATGTCAGAAGTTACATCTTGCTTACACCTAATCATGTGATCACTGATTGGCCAATCAGTGATCACATGATCAGGACCTCACGCAGAGATCTCGTACAGCGATCGGTGTCCCGCTGTGTCCAAAAGCGCGCACAGTACAAAATGACGGGTGCCGTTTATGAACGGCAACTTGCCCTTGCACTGCCACTGTCCGGCCATTTACAAACAACGGCCGGACGGGAAGTGGTTAATGCAAGTCCCCTCTAGTCAGCTCCAGTTTCTTCACATGAAACAGCACTTTCAGTATATTTTCCTCCACTTTATCCTTAGGACCAGTTAAAAAGTCAAAAACAAGGAAAAGATTATCATGCAGTGCGTTTAAACCCAACTTTCAAACACATGTATATTGTACACTTACACCATTCCTGACATCCTGTGGAAGTCACATGGCGAAACACAAGTTGAACGGAAGTGATGTCACGTTGAAACCAGAAGTGGTGTATTTCATAGTGTTTTAAAAGGGCTCTGCTAATTTTACCTGTTTATAAGTAAACAAGAAACAAACCATGAAGGGCCCCCTGATCCCTGGCTGTGCCCTTCCTTCTGAGCCGGTTGGTGGAACTCCAGGGCCTGGTTGCATGTATGACCTTTGTGACCCCTGTAGTAACACTGGTATCAGCAGTTTATTTTTGTTGGGGTTTTTTTTTTTTTTTCTACATTATTATTTTTTACAATCTTTTTTAGGAGCTTTGGTGATATATCAGGGGTCTGAATAGATCTCTGATGTTCCACCTGAGAGACAGGGAAAGGGGACTGAGGACTTAGCTCTCAAGGAGGGGAACCCGACAGAGCTATGGGGGACGGGAAAGAGCACAGGGGGCTGGAAAGTACATGGGGGGGGCAGCAGAAGAAAGTTGCATAGTAGGAACAGCGGCTGCATATAGAGCAAAAAATCTCTCCATTTGCCTCCTGCAGCCACTGAATGCCAGCTCCTCCTCCCTCCTCCTCCTCTCACTACCTCAGGCATGGAGAGGCAGGAAAGAGGAAAATTGAGAGATTGATTCCTCTTTATGCAGCCACCCCTACCACTCCTCCTATCCAGGCATACAGGCAGGGTCAGAGCAAGGATTTTTGCTTACACAGGCAAAAGTGCATTTTGCAGGCATCCCCCCCATCTTCAGCCACCCTGCGCTTGTGCTGCTGTCCAACCACCCTCCAGTCTTCCAGCTACCCCATGCTGATACTACTGTACCTCCCCATTCTCCAGTCATCCTGTACTGGTACTGCTAGACCCCCCTGTCCTTCAGCCACCCCGCACTGATACCACTGTACCTCTCAGCCTCCAGCCAAACTGCTGTATCCCCCCAACTTCCAGTGACCCTTTGCTGGTACTGCTAGACCCCCCTCTGTCCTCCAGCCACCCCATGCTGGTACTACTGTACTCCCTTCCCCGGAATACAGCAACCACGCTAGTACACCCCCAATCCCCAAGTGGCTGGGGATTTCACTTCCCCCTCCCCCATCATGGCACCCTAGGGTGGCTGACACCAGCCCTGCCAGCCTACATGGTCTGGAGATGGGGTTCCTGTCCCCCGGGAAGATGGGGTCCCTGACCCCAGGGGAGATGGAGTCCCTTTACCTAGGCAAGATGGGGTCCCTTTTCCTTGGGGAGATGGGGTCCCTTTCCCCAGGGGAGATGGGGTCCCTTTCTCCATGGGAGATGGGGTCACTGTCCCCAGGAAAAATGGAGTGGGGTATGAGATGGTGTATGGAGGAGATGTGTTTGTCTCACTCACCATGACTAAGCTACAGGATCAGGTTGATGGAGCGCAGGTACTAATAGGAGTCATACAATGCTGCATTTGGCCACCCTCCAAGCACTCATCCATGGTCGTCTGGGCTCCCTCCAGCAGCAGCCCAGACAGGGCATTCAATTGGCATGAGATGCCACATCCTCCGCTCCATAGGCTCTCCGTAGGAGATCTGTGTATGACGAGGGGAACAGGGTGGCGGGGGCTTGGAGATGAGCCTGCAGTGTCCTCCGGGGAGCTGGCTTCCATAGGACTGCTGCACCTGTGTGCTAGAAGTTCATTTGCCTGTGTGAGGTGTTTTCACTAGAGGGCTCTGTGCGAAGGAAGGGATGGAGGTGAGTCAGGGGTCCCCGGGAGTCTTGCTGGGGGGGGGGGGGAATGATACTGAACTAAGCATCACTCTATTGGGCAGGAGAGAGGGGCCAGCCAAGGACACAGGTGGGAAATGTGAAAATGCCAGTGCGGAAGGGCCGGGAGCTCTGCTACCTACCCCTGTCCACCAGCCACCCGGGCTAGTATTGCTACACATTAGCCATCCAGCTGTCCTGCAGCCGGGTCCTCATTGTGACCCCTTTAGCTACACCTCTGTTTTAATATAAATACTACACCATTGGAGTTTTCTTTTTTGTGCATTGAACTAAAAGGACCAAATCTGAGGAAATGAACCTCTGGGACTTGTGGAACAAGAGGACTCTTTAACATAAAGAGGGGCACGCCAAAAGGACACTGATTGGGTCACTACTATTAGGACACTTTTGGTAATCCTTTGTGCACTTTTAAAGGATACGTTCACCACTGCGAACATGTTATATAGGGGGAACATGTAACATGTTCCTGATCCTGCAGCCACTGCCCCCCCCCCCCCCCCCGTGACAGAAGTACGGGGAGAAGCTTCCCATACCAACTGTCACTTTTTAAAAAGAGCGCTGCCGTGCAGGGCTCAGGCTACATGTCTGCACCATTCATTCACAGTCCTATGTGAATGAATGGACTACAGGTCCCAACAGCCTTAGCAGCTAATGGCTTGTAGTCCTCAATGAACTACCACGGCGCTGTACTTCCTGTCAGAAGTATCGGATTTTTCGTACGTGATGTATGAGCAAGCAGATACATTGACAGTCTGCAGGAGACCCACATGGCACCAGTGATCTGCTGATCGCTGATGCAATGCTTTAGAGCATGGGTGTCAAATATGAGTGTCAGCCCTCCAGCTGTTGCCAAACTACAAGTCCCATGAGGCATTGCAAGATTGACAGTTGCAAGCATGACTGCCAAAGGCAAAGGCATGATGGGACTTGTAGTTTTGCAACAGCTGGAGGGCCGCCAGTTTGACACCCCTGCTTTAGAGGGTCCTAACACAAAAAAATAATAAATGCACATTTTTTTACTTGCGAAAAAGTGCATTTATTATTTTTTGTGGAAACTTGAATTTATCCTATAACATGACCTATAACATGTAAAGGGATAGCTCAGTGAAACTGCACAAGCTTCCACACAGGTGATCAGTAATCTTAAAAGGATGGTGTGTGTGGATTATTATTATGTGTACATTATGCATGCATTTGGAAGTTGGGTTTAAACATACTGCACAATAATCATTTTATTGTTTTTGGCTTATACACTGGTCCTGAGGATAAAGTGGAGGAAGATATACTGGAGGTGCTGTTATATGTACAGTATAGCACTCACTTCCACAGGAGCCAGCTGATTAGGTCCCTAAGGTCTTTCCCCATAGTTGCACCCGCAGTCAGGCACGCAGTCACTACTTTGGCTCAGTAAACAATCTATGGATATGCTTTTCTGATGCTTTATTGCAGAACTTGAACTTGGATAGGAGTAGGTTAACTGTGGGGTACTGCAGCAACGTTAGGCAGAAATTTGAGTACAGTAATCTTTCTCCTAAGAATCTGAGCACAGCCCTTGCTTGCAGCAAATACTGGGCTGAGATATACCAAGACACCATAGATAATGTCCAATTTGAGCAGCACTGACTCTAGCACAAGAGAAACAGTAGTAGCACACAGTCTCAGGGATCTCTCACACTGGACTGTACTTACTAATGTCCTTGGATAATTTGATGCCTCTTTCAAGTACATTCCAGATACCTAGCTTATGATCCCATACCAGACCTTCAAAGACAGCCCCTCAGCCAACTGCAACAGATTTCAGCAGAATAGCCTCTCCCCGCTAGCCTACTTGGGGCTTAAATAAGCAACAGACACATGGCAGGTCTGCGCAGAAGAACAGAAGCCCTCTAGGCTGGGATCCCCTCCTCTAGAACAAGAACCCCTCCTGTTCAAAGCCCCAGGCCATTTATGCTCACTCCCAGCCACCATCTGGGCATCTCCCCCCAGGGATTGGCCAAGGCTGCTTAAATATTCAGCTGCTGATTTGACTGTCCCAGCCTGCTATCTTCCAGAACCTTTCCAGACAGACAGACAGACAGGGGGAAGCAGTCAACCCTGCAGCCAGGGAAACACAGAGCAGACCAAAATAATAACAGGCAGCTCAACTGTTTACAGTGAGCCAGTAATCAAATGTATCTAACCTAGCACCTATCTAGGATGGTGCTACACATGTGAAGGAACTGAAACTTACTGGAGGGGACTGTTAAAAATGCTAGGTTGACCTGCATTAAAAAGTGGGTCATATATTTCTGGTGAGGATTTCATCTACGTAGATTTTTGGCATTAGAGAACACAGGAGTTATATTGTGGTGATAAAAGGGAAAATGTCTTTTGGATTCGAATCATCATATTATGGGACTTGGTTATTATTGTATTTTACCTATTTAGACATTGTATTTCATGACAAGAGAAGTATAAAGATTTTTAGTGCTGTTTTTTGGATTCTTAGGTGTCACGGAAATGCAGCAATTAGGGGGTAAAAACAGGTGGTGAGGAGGCAACATATCTCCTCCTCCCTGCCTGTCAAATTTCTCTGAAATGTGATCTGAGCACAAATCGCATTTTAGAAAAGCCTTGCCACATGTGTAAACAAGGTCTTAGTGCTCTTTCACACAGGAGATGAATTTTAGCATACTATTTATTGCTCATTAATGCAACCATACTCTTAATGAGCATATCGGATGTGTTGCACAAGCATTTAAGCCACATCAGGCGATGCCCTTGAAACACCCTGTGAATTTTTTTATTACAAAGCTAAAATGGGAAATGATTACTTTTTGATTCTTTACAACCTTGTCCTAAAGGCACCATAGGTGTGTTATATTGTTCACAGCCTGCTTGAAGTGCATTTCAACAGAAGTAATTGGAGGTGTTGCAAAGTGTCAACACCTGCCAACCACTGCAGGCAGCATTATTTTTGCCTCACCAAGATTTGAGGCAACGATAACCCCTGTAGTATGTATGCCTTCATCCACTCCTAATTTTAACAATTTTGAGTGGTTTTGATGGGTAAATACACCACCCAGCCGCCTACTTGCAACAACAGTGTGAAAAAGCCCTAAGAGAGACTTGTACCAACTGAACAAATGATCTCACCTTGGACTGAAGGTTCAATGATATTCACAGAAAATGTATGTATGTAAGTTATAGGGGTCAACACATTCTTCAGAGTTCAGACCTCACTTTTAGCCCCCTTTCACAAGCTGCAATGCATGACAATAAAAAAAAAACACAATATTGATAAGGTGCATGTGCTTCTTTTGGTTCTACACAGTGAATTTTTTACCCCATAGACTTCAATGGGAGTGCATGAAAAATTCACGCACATGCTTTGTTTTGGCGCAGTTTTGTGCTTGGCATCCATTCTCCTCCTAGCAATAATGGTGTCACAGCAAATATTGCTAGATATGGGCCAAAACCAGAGTGCATGAAGCATAAGAATTCATGAAAATGCAAAAAAAAACGCACTGCAAGACTGCACTGAAACATGCATGATAATGTGTGAACCTAGGCATAAGGTTAAAGCATTAGATCATGGTAAAGCAGCATGCAAGTGAAGGGAGAGAACAAAAGGGGAAATTTTGTTCTTATGACTTTCCACGGACATGTTTTTTGTTGTGCTAATGCAAAGAATAACTATAGTTTTGTTTTGTTGCCACAGAAGCTGACTAACTTAGCTTATCTCTATCTGGCTAACAATCATCTGGACAGTGTGCCACCAAATCTGCCTGAAAGCCTTCGGGTCATTCATCTCCAGGTTTGTATACCCTTATGACTACATCTCTAGGTTTATATATCCTTATGATTACAAAACTCCTAAAACTGGACAATGTAGACGTAAATGGACGTAAATTGTTGCATGTCTCTGGAACAACATTATGAGCATTTTTCACAACATGGTTTGTCACTTATGTTCCTCTGTGCCATTATTCCCTCCAGTGCCCATCTTGCTCCTCTGATCACCAGTTTTTCTCTCTTATTGACCCTCAGTCCTATCCTATCCTATCACCTGTGTTATCCAAAAATCCAGCATACCTATAACTGTGGCTTCCACATGTACTGCAGCTATCTGCTTCCCAGCACCTGTGTGATTTCCTGTGAGTTTCAGCCAGCCACCTGAGCCAACAGTTTCGTGCTCTGTGTCCCAAGTCCCACTTAGAGATGTGCATGATGAAAAAAATTAGTTTTATTTCATTTTAGATTCATTCATTAAGTCAATTATTTTTTTTGTTCCATAAACGTTTTATTTAAGTAATAACACACATTATATCACATTAGGCAACAATGATATGCAGAGAAAAAAAGCATAAGACATACATGGAGCAAACACATGAGGAATGTGAGTATTGTCGAAAGTAACTGCAGGGACTGGTAGCAACACCCCTCAATGTTTGCCACATCCTGAGCTAACAGCTCCCAAAATCAATACTGGGCTAATTGCCTAAAGAAAAATTCCTTACAGAAAAACAAAGTAAAGAGGATAAAGATCACAAAAAAATAAACAGGAAGTAAAAAAAGAATAGAAAATAGAAAAAAAGGGGGGTGGGGGAGGGGTATCAGCCTTTTCTTACTAACTCCACCCTCAAATAGAGGAGGGAAGTACAGAAGTAGTATCACCTACCACTTCAGGAGAATAATACTCCCAAAAACAATCATATTGGAAGCATCTGAGTCAGCTTTACACTCCCATATAGTTCTTGTAATCAGCAATGTTCTTGAAATCCAGCCAACAAGACCATGTAGATGCAAACTTACACAACCTATCTTGTGAAATATGTATCAGCTCTTCCATCTCCTCCATGTTATTAATCCTGCGGAATCACTTGCATATTGTGGGAACCATGGAGGAAACCCAATGGCAAGATGTGCATTGTTTGGCAGCATTGACCATGAACATCACTAGAGATTTATTGTACTCTTTTCTAGTCTGAGAGGAATGATGGAGCAAAAATTGAGCTGGAATATAGTCCAACTTAATTGAGGTGACTTTAGTAATAATGTCGTTTTACAAGTTTCCAGAAGGGCTGAGGATTGGTGTACATCCAATATATGTGGATCATGGATCCTACATCTCTATCACAGCGACAGCACAAGTTTGAAACTGATGGGTAAAACTTGTGAAGTGAAGAAGGTATGCGGTACTAACATGAAAAATGTTATACCCATTTTCTTGTAATGCAACATTTAGTGAACCCTTATGTATTTAGGTGCACATAGACTCCCAGTCCTTAGTTGTAAAGGTTTGATTCAATTCACAATCCCACATCTGGCAAGATGAAGACATGAATGCAAGAACGTGTCTTGAAGGGATGTGTAGAGTGGAGATTACATGACGTTGAGATGTTTGCGAATACATATACTCTCCAGTACAGTCTAAGATCTAGACCACATTGTCATAAGGCCCTGTGAAGTCAGAAAATTATGGATTTGTAGATACGTCCAATGTGGTATCATATAAGGTTTCACCAACTCGATAAGAGACTCCCAGGTCATGATGGACCCCCTGCAGAAAAAGTGCCTAGCGATAACTTTGCTGTGAGGTTAGCCTTCCCTCAAAAAGGCTTTGGACATGCCAGGTGGGAAGGAAGGAATGAATTGTAGGGGAGTCGAGAAAACAATATGTACCAATCCTTTTGACGGTAAAAAGGCTTGTGAAACATTTGCAAAGATGGACCTATTAAGGGGTGTGTTTTGGCCTCCACAGGTATCAAATGAGGTTGAAGCCAAAATAAACGATACAAAGGTAATGAGGTCTGAGAGTGTTCAAGGATGACCCAGGCCTTTGTATTATTATGATCTGACCAGTCTACCAGATGAGCCAGTAAACAAGCTCTATGGTAACCAGATAGGTCAGGAAGGACTATGCCACCTTATGTTTAGGAAGAGTAAGGCAGGAAAATGTAATTGTGGGCGTTTTTGATGCCAAATAAATTAGGTGCATGTTTTCCCGAACCTTGTGAAGAATGTCTGAAGTATCTAAATAGGTACCGTTTGCAAAATATACAGAACACGAAGAAGAACAGGAAGAAGCGCTGCTCTACCAAACCATGAAACATTAAGAGTTCCACCCACGCATATCTTTGCATATTTCCTCCAAAACTGTCAAATGGTTTTTGTGATAGAGTTCTGAGAAGTTGTATGGTATTTGAATACCCAAACAGGTCATAGCCTCTGAATGCTAGAGGAATGGGAAATTAGACTTGCATCTCTCAACCTCTTTACCACGGGAGGGTGATGTTAAGAGCTTGTAATTTGGCATAATTATTTTGAGATTGGAAATAGCCTTAAACTTTTCCAAGTCCCAAAGGAGGTTTGATAATGATGTGAGGGTCATAGAGAAACAAAAGCATGTTGTCTGCAAAATCGGCATATAGTGATAGTGATGGTGATAGTGGAAAACCCTGCTGCATGCCATTGCTCAAAGAGAATGCATCAGATAGGAGGGCATTGACATGAACCCTCGCATAGGGATTGGAGTACAAGGATTGGATGCTGTTGCACATCTTGGTTAGTAAACCTGTTGCTTGAAGAATCGCTGCTAGGTAATCCCATGCTATCCTATCAAACGCCTTCTCGGCATTGAGAGAAAAAAATCCTCATTTATTTTGGGAGCACAACTAGTAGTGGAGGTTCAAGGCTTTTACAGTGTTATCATGGCCTTCCCACGCCAGTATGAAGCCCACTTGGTCTAGAGAAATTAAAGAAGGTAGGAAGGGGAGCAACCTATTAGCCAGATTTTTCGCATAAAGCTGCATGTCCACATTTAGAAGAGAAATGGGATGATAGTTAGCGACTGTCTCATCTTTCCCTTCTTTCATTATCACAGTGATATGCGCCTCCAAAAGGTGTGGGGTTTGGGGGACGGAGAGCTCCAAGCCTCAAAAGGTGGCTAAAAACCTAGGTCTTAAAATGTCCAAAAAAGTCTTATAGTATTGGAGTGTAAGATCATCCGGGCCAAGGCTTTTGCCCGGCTTCATCTCTTTGAGTGCCTTATCAAGTTTTTCCGCTGTAATAGGTGCTTCAAGTTTTAAAGCCTCAGAGCAAAGAATAGAAAAAGGACCATACTGGGCTGAAAAGTCAGCTATCAACTTCCCTCTTGTAGAGTATGCTGAGAAGGTAGAAGAAGGGGCTTTGAGATTATACAAAGAACTATAAAAGTCCTCAAATTGTTTGGCAATAGCTTTGTTTGAACAATGGTTATTGCCTTGGACATCTTTAATGCAATGAACCCTCATCTTTCTTTTCTTAGCTTGAACTGCTCTGGCTAGTAAGCGGACACTTTTGTTTCCATATTCATAGAACACTTTTTGGTGTAGAATATATTGTCATTTGGACCTCTTACCCGGTTCATCAAGAAGTTGGAAGTCTAGCCTCTGTCAGTTCCGCAAGCACAGAAGCAGCCTGTGTTTGTGAGAAACCTCCAGCATATGTATCTGTGAGAATAAAGCGTTCACCTGAGCATGATGGGTTTTTTTTTGCTGCTGCAGATAATGAAAAAAACACCCCCTAATGACACATTTGTGTGCCCCCACTGAGTGAGGGGATCTATTTATGGAATGTCATTCATGATGAAAAAATCCCGTAGCTTTTCAGTGAGGTCATAGACTGTATCAACATCCCTAAGTAGTGAGGAATTAAGTCTCCACAATTTACAGTTGCAAGAAAAAGTATGTGAACCCCTTGGGATTATGTGGAGTTTTGCATGAATTGGGCAAAAAAAAAATGTGCTCTGAACGTCATCTAAGTCACAACAATAGAAGAACACAGTCTGCTGAACATAATACTACACAAACATTAGATGTTGCCATGGTTTAATTGCACATAACATGTAAACATTCACAGTGCAGGGAGGAAAAAGTATGTGAGGCCCTAGCTTAACGACTTCTCCCAGAGCTAATTGGAGCCAGGAGTGAGCCAACCTTGACTCCAATCAGTGTGATGATATTGGATGTGTTGCTGACAGCTGTCCTGCCCTTAAAAAACACACACCTGTTTTGGGTTTACTGGTTTCAAGAAGCACTGTCTGATGTGAACCATGCCTCGCAGAAAACCTACGATCAAGAATTGTTGACTTGCATGAAGCTGGAAAGGGTTACAAAAGTATCTCCAAAAGCCTTGATGTTCATGTGTCCACGGTAAGACAGACTGTCTACAAATGGAGAAAGTTTAGCACTGTTGCTACTCTCCCTAGGTGTGGTCGTCCTGTAAAAATGACTGCAAGAGCACAGCGCAGAATGCTACATGAGGTAAACAAGAATCCCAGAGTGTCAGCTAAAGACCTACAGAAATCTCTGGCACATGCTAACATTTTTGTTGACACATCTACAATAAGGAAAACATTAAACAAGAATGGAGTACATGGGAGGACACCACGGAGGAAGCCATTGCTGTCCAAAAAGAAGATTGCAGCACGTTTGAAGTTTGCAAAAGAGCACCTGGATGTTCCACAGCACTACTGGCAAAATATACTGTGGACAGATGAAACCAAGATTGAGTTGTTTGGGAAGAACACACAACACTATGTGTGGAGAAAAAAAAAAAAAAAAAGGTACAGCACACTAACATCAAAACTTTATCCCCACTGTAAAACATGGCGGAGGGAGCATCATGGTTTGGGGCTGCTTTGCTGCCTCAGGGCCTGGACGGATTGTTGTCATTGATGGGAAAATGAATTCCAGAGTTTATCAAGACGTTTTGCAGGAAAACGTACGACCATCTGTCCGCCAACTGAAGCTCCGCAGAGGATGGGTGATGCAACAGGACAATGACCCAAAGCAGACAAGTAATTCAACAAAACAATGGCTGCAACAGCACAGAATACGCCTTCTGGAGTGGCCCAGTCAGAGTCCTGACCTCAACCCGATTGAAATGCTGTGGCATGACCTTAAGAGAGCGATTCACACCAGACATCCCAAGAATATTGCTACACTGAAACAGTTTTGTGAAGAGGAGTGGTCCAAAATTACTCCAGATCGTTGTGCAGGTCTGATCTGCAACTACAGGAAACGTTTGGTTGAGGTTATTGCTGCCAAAGGAGGGTCAACCAGTTATTAAGTCCAAAGGTTCACATACTTTTTCCTCTCTGCACTGTGAATGTTTACATGTTATGTGCAATTAAACCATGGCAACATCTAATGTTTGTGTAGTATTATGTTCAGCAGACTGTGTTCTTCTATTGTTGTGACTTAGATGACGTTCAGATCACATTTTATGCCCAATTCATGCAAAACTCCACGTAATCCCAAGGGGTTCACATACAGTACTTTTTCTTGCAACTGTACTTCTGAATTCTTGCTCTGGAAATGCCAATGTGATTGTTATGGGATGATGGTCTGACAAGACCAAGGGTTCTATGGTTGCAGATTTGAGAAAGGGTATGAGAAAGGGCAGTGTCTCTAGCAGCCCACAGCACGGATTTCCTCAGGGCGCGGGGTCTAAGTCCCAGCCTGCTATTCACCAGGGCCCCTGATGGTGGGGATGGACTTGGTGCAGACTGGAACCAGGTCGCGACCTCTGAGTGCGTCCGGCTGTGGTAGAGAGTACTGGCAGGGGAGTGCAGGAACGGAGTCTGATGGGAAGAGGCAGGCAGACTTACTAAAGGTGATCCGTGCGGGATGGATGGATCGTCGGGTGAAGTAAGCGTAGTCAGACAGGCCGGGTTGGTATCGTGAGGGCAGCGTGGTAAAGGAGGAGCAAGCAGAGAATGGTCGGGGTCACAAGCCAGGTTCAGCAGGTAGCGGGCAGCGCGGTACCGAGGATCAGGCAGAAGGATGGTCAGGCAAGCCAGGGGTTCAACAGGAGACGGTCAGTAGAGGTCAGGATCAAAGCAGGGTCAGCAACAAGGCAGGGACACAGGATACCAGGTACAGGGGCTCATGGGAAACATACACCAAGGCCCTGATCACAGGCCTGGTCATTCCTTAAATACACTTCCTGCAATCAGCTTCAGGTGTTGGCCGACTGCAGGAGTGAGCTTCTGGCTGCTGAGAGCACCCGCTGGTCAGCCCTGGTACTGCAGCCTACACGGCAGGTGAGTCCTACCACCAGTGCTGAGTCCATTCCTGACAGTACCCCCCCCCCCTCAAGGAGCGGCCTCAGGACGCTCCAAACAGTCCTTAGTGGGCAAAATGTTCCACCGCCCAGGTCAGGTAACTGGCTGGATATCTTACTGCCGGAGTCAACCGGCTGGCTGGGTTTCCTGCTGGCAGACTTCTCTTTATGTAGGGGAACCCAGGAAGGCAGGTCGCTGGAGCAGGCTGGGAATCAGTTATTGGCCAGTTTAGCTGGACATCAGGGGCTGGCACATCAGGCTGCGCAGCAGACAGAGGCACATCGGGCTGGGCAGCGGGCAGAAGCACGTCAGGCTGGGCAGCGGGCAGAGGCACGTCAGGCTGGGCAGCGGGCAGAGGCACGGCAGGCTGGGCAGCGGGCAGAGGCACGTCAGGCTGGGCAGCGGGCAGAGGCACGACAGCGGGCACCGACTCATTTGGCACAACAGCAGACACCGAGTCATCGGGCACAACAGCGGGCACCGAGTCATCGGGCAAGTCAGCAGGCACCGAGTCATCGGGCAAGTCAGCGGGCACCGAGTCACCAGGCACATCAGCAGGCACCGAGCCATCTAGCAGAACCGCAGGCACCGGGTCACCAAGCTCGACAGCGGGCACCGAGTCATCTGGCACGACAGCGGGCACCGAGTCATCTGGCACGACAGCGGGCACCGAGTCATCTGGCACGACAGCGGGCACCAAGTCATCTGGCACGACAGCGGGCACCGAGTCATCTGGCACGACAGCGGGCACCGAGTCATCTGGCACGACAGCGGGCAACGAGTCATCTGGCAGAACAGCGGGCACCGAGTCACCAAGCTTGACAGCGGGCACCGAGTCATCTGGCTGGATCGGGTCATCAGGCCGGATCGTGTCATCGGGCATCAGGGCATCAGGCTGGACAACGGAAGGCAGGTCCTCAGACAGCAGGCTGACCGGTTTGGATACTGGTAGGATGGTACTGGTTGGAAAGAATTTTTGCTTCTTCTTGGGTTTAGTTTCTGGAGCACTGTAAGTGAATGCAGGTCTGTAAACGGATGGAGCAGCTGAAGACAGGGAAGAGCCGGAGGATGGAACAAAAGGAGGGAGCAGTTGCTACAGAGGGCTTCTTTACAGGGTAAAAGGCAGGATAGGTGCAGCGAGTGGGTGCAGGGGACTGACATGTGGTAGCTAGCAGGGTATACTGGGCTGTCACTGGGGGTGCTGTGGGAACTGGAGGAAGAGAGCTTTGAGCAGAGTAATGGTTAGAAGCAGGACTGGGTTGTTGCAAGCTGACTGAGGCTGGATGTAACAAATCCGAACATGTCTGCAGTACTGGCTGAACAAAGCTCAGCTTACACAAAGCCCGTCTGGTCAAAGACTGCACTGCGTTTATACAATCCCTAAGCACCTGTTGTGAACATGCAGAATAATGCTTCAAGAAGCAATCCACATCATCCTCTAATAACCATACCAGGGACTCTACATGGTCTGCACTAAATGGTGGCAAAAAGTCATCCCTTCCCTCAGGGGAATCAATGGCTGCACCTCAGAGAACTCTGTGCCCTGATCCACTAGAAAATGAGCGATCCGTATGCATTCTAGCAGCTGATCCCTGGTATACTCCTGCAGAGTCTCATAGGCATAATCTCTGTCATCAAAGACTAGCAGACACAAATATACAACATCCTCAGGATGCATCCTTCACAACAATAAGCCAAGATGGCTTCCCTGTGCAGCCACTTCTGGTCAGGACTGGCCTTGGTGTTCTGTTAGAGATCCGGGTATGACCAGAAATGTGTGGACTGACACAGGGAAGTAGCAGGCTTCAGGAACACAGGCGTAGTCAGGCTGGAGAGGTGGAATGGTCAGGCAGGCCGTAAGGTACTGTCAGGTGCCGCCTGGCAGTGTCTCTAGCAGGCCACAGCACGGATTTCCTCAGGGCACGGCGTCTAAGTCCCAGCCTGCTATTCACCAGGGCCCCTGATAGTGGGGATGGACTTGGTGCAGACTGGAACCAGGTCGCGACCCCTGAGTGCGTCCGGCTGTGGTAGAGCGTACTGGCAGGGGAGTGCAGGAACAGAGTCTGATGGGAAGAGGCAGGCAGACTTACTAAAGGTGATCCGTGCGGGATGGATGGATCGTCGGGTGAAGTAAGTGTAGTCAGACAGGCCAGGTCGGTATCGTGCGGGCAGCGTGGTACAGGAGGAGCAAGCAGAGAATGGTCGGGGTCACAAGCCAGGTTCAGCAGGTAGCGGGCAGCGTGGTACTGAGGATCAGGCAGAAGGATGGTCAGGCAAGCCAGGGGTTCAACAGGAGACGGTCAGTAGAGGTCAGGATCAAAGCAGGGTCAGCAACGAGGCAGGAACACAGGATACCAGATACAGGGGCTCATGGGAAACATACACCAAGGCCCTGATCACAGGCCTGGTCATTCCTTAAATACACTTCCTGCAATCAGCTTCAGGTGTTGGCCGACTGCAGGAGTGAGCTTCTGGCTGCTGAGAGCACCCGCTGGTCAGCCCTGGTACTGCAGCCCACACGGCAGGTGAGTCCCACCACCAGTGCTGAGTCCATTCCTGACAGTATGTCAGCTTGTGACAGAAATAATCTGTTAGCAACCACCTGGCGGTGCCTCTAGCAGGCCACGGGACAGGATTCCCCAGAGCACGGAGTCTAAGCCCCAGTCTGCTTGTTTACCAGGGCCCCTGATGGTGGGGATGGACTTGGGGCAGACAGGAACCAGGTCGCAGCCCCTGAGTACACCTGCCTAAGGTAGAGGAATCCGCCGGGGGTCTATGCAGGTGGAAAGCTTGACGTGAAGAGGCAGAAGGTGGAAGCAGGGATGGCTGGATCCTGCCGGATGGATGAGCTTGGTCAAACGGGCCGGGTTGGAAACAGTGGGGTCAGCGTAGTACAAGGAAGCATGCAGAAGAATAGTCAGGTCACTCACTGGGGTCGGTACCAGTAGTTCAGATCAGGTTTAGGAATATCCAGAAGAGAGGTCAAACTAGCCAGGGGTCAGAGCAGGAGAAGTCAGCAGAGGTCGGGTTCAGGCAAAGTCAGCAACGAATCTCAAATAACAGGAACACAGGAATAAAGACCATACGGCAATGAGTGTAAGTGCAGGGCAGGTTTAAATAGTGTGCCCTGCCATTGGTGCCAGGCGAGCGTCCGCGAGTGCGCATGCGTGGCCGCCGCTGTCCAGGTCCTAGTGTCCGCCAGCTAGTATAGATCGGCGCTCTGCGCATGCGCGGAGCCACTCGTAGCCGCGATCCCTGACATAATCCAACCTAGAATATTTAGCATGTGAAGCAGAGAAAAGGTGTAATCTTTTAACTTTGGGTGTAGAACACACCATTAATCATGCACATGTAAATTTTGAAGTTGTTTGTTAATTTGGCAGAGTGCACAGAAGGGCATTGTTGAATTTCTGGATGAAGAGTTCAAGAGTGGGTTCAGCGGAACAATAAAATCTCTGAGAATCCAACATTCCCGTGATGAATTCCGCTAACTTCTCCAAACCGGCGAAAAAAATGTGACCTGATCACTATTGAGGCTATAAATGTTAGCAATGGTATAGGACAGGACACAAGCAAGCCCTTTACAAACAAGTATCGACCTTCAGGGTTTGCTTTAGTCTGTTACCTGGAAGAAGACCTACCTCAAGATCAGGATTGAGACTCCTTTTGTTTTGGATACAGCAGATGTAGCATGGGACGCTGTGGTGTAGTGTTTATTAGTAAATTTAGGTGTGTGTCCTGTTTTAAAAATGCACCTTTTGAACAATCACTACCTGGGCCTTCAGTCTTCCAAATTCTTGCAAAAACTTAGAGCATTTCTCTGGTATATTTAAGCCATGGGCGCTTACCGATTATAAATTTTAGGGATACAGATGTATCCGTAGGAGGTTGAACACTCAGAGTAAGAAGGAAGCTGAGTAAAAAAAAATAAATAAATAAAAGGTGGGGGGGTTGAAAAAAAGAACAATCAAAATGAATGAAGGACGCTGGAGAGAATGGGCAGAAAAAGACAGTGAAGACAGAAACTATACTGGGGGCAGAGCTAGATCAGCTAACTCGTCAGCTATAAAAAAGAAAAAGAAAAGTCCTTAAAAGGTCAGCAAGACTCTGGGGAGTCTGCTGGGTGGGTTTGTGGAGAAGTGGGTTTGACTGAAAAACCAGGCCAACATGTTTTGTGGCACTCAAATGCAAAAGTAGTATAGTGGGCATGAAACATCAAAATCTGAAACAAGTTTTACAACTCTATATGCATCATATACAACATCATAAACATCAACAACATCAGGACCAGAGCTTACTATGAGGAAAAGTATAAGATGGTGGAGGTCAAGTAACTATCAGGATTCCCTTACCTGAGTGAATCACCATCAGAGTTTGTTAGTATATCCAAATGGAGTATCGGTAGCGTACGTTAGGACTGTGAATAGGGGAATACAAGCCACCTATGAATCTAAAAATCTGGGAGCTAGCAGATAAATCCTGGGAGAGCTACAGGAACCAGGAAAAAGGCAAGGGGATGGCAAGTTCTCAATCTTAATAACAGAGGATAACCAAATGGTCTACCCTCAAGCAAAACGTCCGGAGCTGATAATTAAAATTCTCAATATGCTCCTCCTGCCCTTCAATTCCGCAATATGAGTCCACAAATCGATTGGGAGGAGGAAACTTAAGGAGCTGAGTAGAATGCAGCGTTGGAATGTACTCATAGGTATACTGAAAGAGAAAAGCACAGCTCATATGTCCAAACATTCTCTGTGATGAGAGGGCAAGTGACCTGGACTTCCAGGAACAGCTGCTCATTGATGGGAATGATCTGGGGTGGAGGCTGGTTGTTAGCGGCATCTTCGATTACGTTGCTGCTGGGCTTTTGGGGTGTTTTTGGTCGTGACTGCCAGCCAATGTCTATGTAGAATT
Source organism: Staurois parvus (assembly GCF_062004578.1). Lineage (NCBI taxonomy): Eukaryota > Metazoa > Chordata > Amphibia > Anura > Ranidae > Staurois > Staurois parvus. The sequence continues at coordinate 218,182 of NW_028318764.1, read as the reverse complement.
TGCTGTACCACTCAGGGACCTCCACTAGGGGAATATCCAGTGCTTCACAAAATAGCTGGAGATCTGTTACTCGTAAGGAGGAAGAGAGGACTTTTATGGTGGCATATAAACAGAAAGGAAAGCTCCATCTATATGTAATGCCTCTAGAGCAGAGAAGTTCCAGCAGGGGACGCAGGGTTCGGCAGTGTTGTATGGTTATGCTAGATAAGTCCTGAAAGAGCTTGATTTCAGTGCCATTAAAGAGAATTTGATATTTTCCCCTTGCCTTGCGTAGAATTGCCTCTTTAAGTGGGAAACTGACCAGGCAGCATATTATGTCCTGTGGAGGATCTGAGTGTATTTCTTTTGGTCTGAGGGCTCTGTGAGCTCTTTCACAATCAATTGGTGTGTCAGCAGGCCAGCCCATTAGGTCATTGAAGATGGAAGTTATAGCTGGTTCTATGGCTTGGTGTTCCACTGACCTGGGGAGACCACGTACCCTGATATTATGCTGTCCAGAGGTCCTTAAGGTGCCTATGCATTTCAATGAGGTGAGTAATATGTGAGTCCAAAGTGTGCTGTAACTATTTAATGGTGGCAAGGTGTAATGTGATTGTTTTCTCAGTTTCACTCAGCTTTGCAACCACAGACTGTAGGTCTGTACAGAGCTCAAATTTTGCTGCCCCTACAGGGTCAATTTAATATCAGCTGCCACAAAGTGGAGGTCAGAGAGGCTAAGGGGATGTGATGAAGTGCCACCCCTTTTGTTCACTCATCCCTGCTGTCATTTCCGCTTCGATACGCCTCAGTATCAGAAGATCTTTGCTTTGAGCAGTACCACATCTTATCTGTCTAACTTCATTGAATTTACCAGTATTCACTATGGTTTATGGGCACCAACATTGCTAGCAGGAGACAATGGGAAGACAATGGACACCACCTTTTCAGGAACTTTAAACACCACAGGAAGTTGCAATATCTAGTTAAAGGGACCTTTTTGTCTTATAAGACTTTATTATTCAAATATTTACGTCAGTGTACATTCAGATAATTCTCTGCATCTACCATTGTGGTGCCAGTGGCCTAGAGGGAGCTGATAAGTCAACAAGCCTTTTCTTACCCAGTTACTGTTGGTGTTGCAGTTGAGGCTCTCTACTCATTCCTATATAATTTGTTAAATGTTGCTGATTATTCCTGTTTTTACCAGTGTTCTGTTTTTATGTGTTAACTAGGGTTGTATATCCTAAACCCATAATTCTTGTGGTCTACTCTTTTAAACAAGAGGTGTTACTAAAGAATTGTGTCTCTTGCATTATTATCCTACACTGTTGAAATATGTCTGAACCAAGTGTCAGATGTGTCGGGAGGCTTGCAAGCTCAGGGCAACCATTGGGGACAAGCATTATCAAGCGGCCCCTGCAGTGGTAGTGCTACACATGCTTCTGACTTTGATGCAACTTGCTTGTGACTTTGATGCAACTTGGATGCAACTTGGATGCCTTGCTTTTCATTTTTATGCGACTTGCTTAAGACTTTGATATTTTGCAATCCTAACAAAACAGAGTGTGATACATATTGCTGAACTTACAAAACCCTCTGAAGTTGCAAACAAAAGAAACAAATGAATACAAATTAATTAGTTGTGTTTGTTTAATTTTTTTTAGATTTGTTGAAATTCTTTACTATTGTGATTCAGATACATCTGAATCCCCAAATCATTTCAATTCTCCCTTTCAATAGTTTTCAATGAAATGTTAGCACAGCACAAAACCAGCAATTGTATAAAATCGGGCTGCTACATAAGAAAGACTGGTAAATAAGAACACAAGAGAGTGTACAAAAACAGTCTAAAGTTACATAGCACCTCAATGCACACTGAAAAACAGAGTTAGGTAGGAAGGCCCACATTTTCTCTTTATAACTGTACAATTTGCCTCCCCACACAATGCACTTTTTCCAACTAACTAAGATGTCCCACTCAGTATCAGAGGCTTGTATCAAGGCACCAGAGTAGGAAAAGAGGAAAGAAAGTGGAAGGGGGGAAAAGACAGACAAGTCTGGAGAGAGATTCCTAGGAGGTGCTGACTCCCTTCTCTCGAGAGGAGCAATCACAGTACCACATTCATGTATCCGGCCCAGGGCTCCCACGTTTTTTCAAATCTAGCCACTGTATCATAAAGGACACCGACTGCATTTGCCTGCATCATTATCCAGGTGATTTTATTCTTCACCTGAGCCAAAGACACTGAGGGTTACTTCCATGCCTTAGTAGTAGTCATCTTTGCTCCTAATAGAATATAGAAAATCAAGCGTTGCAAATGCTGAGGAACACCCTTCACCAATGCATTAAGTAGAGCGACAGCAAGGGTCTGAGGGACGGACACCCCCATAACTGTACGCAACAGAGCAAAGATACCATTCCAAATGCCACGAAACTGTGGACACCAAAAATGACACATGGATCCCCGCATGCCGCACCCTCGGAAAAAGAGGGGTGAAGCTGATGGGTACATTTTAGCTAAACGTTTAGGCACCAGGTATCATCAGGTGGGTATTTTCACATTAGCTTCTATCAGAGCTATATTCAGAACACCAGAAAAGGATCTCAGGAAGCGCTTTTGTCAGTCTTCAACTTCCACATCTTCTCTAAGGTCCTTTTCCCAGTCAGACATATAAGAGAACTTAGAAGACAACCTCAGTAGCAGTCCATACACAAGAGATATACCCCCTCTTTGGCCCTACTCCTGTGTGCACCACTTTTCATAAGGGGTAGCCCTATACTGGACCTGCTTCTCAGGCAATAGGGATTGCAAAAAATATGAAATCTGGAAGAAATGGAATTGCTTCGACTGGGGCAATTCCAGAACCTCAACAGGACATCTGCTACCCAGCTTAAACGTCCCCCCCTAGAAGGAGCATAGCCTTTGCTAAAATGATTAATTCTCTGGGTCTGGTGGACATTTGAAGGAAAACTCATCCCACAGGAAGGTACTGTACCCATTATTCGGCCCCACATGCCACCTATGCAGGAATCTACTACATTTTCGTACCTAGCAGTAATGCTTCTGCTGTACTTAAGTCCCACATTAGGGAGACAGCATTATCTGATCATTCTATGGTCTGTCTGGTCCTCTCACAGTCCCAGGGGAGGCTGGGTTCTTTTCGCTGGTGAATAAATGAGTCACTTCTCAGTGATACGGTACTGTGTGTGGAAATTGATACAGCCGTGTGCGAGTATTTTCAACATAACGATACGGCTGACATATTCCCGGTCACGTTATAGACGGTACATAAAGCTACCATAAGGGAGAAGATCATACAAATTTTTTCCCAGGTCAAGAGGGAGCATCAGACAGACATAAAATGCCTGGATGCCGAATTACAGTCCCTCAGCAAAGCTCGTAAATGCAAACCCAATAGCAAAATCTTAGCTAAACTTGAATCCACTAGGTTGGCATTAAATTTAGCCTTGATTACTAGGGCTGAGAAAAGTTTGCGGTGGTCCAACACCCGTTTATATTGTCAATGGGACAAAATTTGCCCACTGTTAGCTACTACGCTGATTCCTCACGTCCGCTCCTGCACAATACCAAAAATAAGGTCAGTAACAGGCAGCTATACCCAAAATCCGCAAAAGATAATGGAAGAATTCTACACATTCTTCTCTCGGCTTTATCAGTCAAGGAGCCCAACTTCACAGGCAGTCATTGATTCATTTCTGCATGAATTGCCACTGCCACGGTTGCAAGTAGTTCATAAAAATAAGTTAGAGGCCCCTATCTCTGGGGAGGAGGTCTTCGGATTGATTAAGCAGGCCAGAAAAGGCTCAGTTCTTAGACAGGATGGTTTCTTTCCTTGTATTATAAAAATTTGACTGCTACTATCCCCCCATATTTGACTCACTCTTTTAATTCCCTATGAGATGGGGGGGGGGTCCTTGGATTCATCTTTGAATATAGCATATACTACAATATTGCCCAGACTGGCTAAGGACCCTGGGGAAGTGAGTAATTATAGGCCCATTTCCTTGATCAATAATGATTTGAAACTTTTTACTATAATCTTGGACAACCGTATATATCTTCATTTATACATTCTTTTATACATAAGGATCAGGTTGGGTTTATGCCGGGCAGACAGGGCCCAGACCAGATCCATAGGGCGATAGATGTGCTGTGTCTGCTTCAGTCTCAGTGGGAAAGTGGGCCTCCTCAGGAAGGGTTAATACTTTCCATAGATGTACAGAAGGGCTTTGACATGGTGTCTTGGCTATATCTCTTCTGGGTCTTGGAAGTATGGATGGTTGGTCCTCGTTTTCTAGGTATTCTTCAGGCCCTTTACTCCACTAGCAGAGGTCCGTTTGCAAGGTCAGTATTCCCGCTCGATCCAGGTTGCATGGGGTACTCTGCAAGGTTTTTCCCTTTCCCCCTTTGATTTCGCAATCGCCATTGAGACTCTTGTGGTGGTGAATCAGACTGACCCTAACATACGAGGGGTATACTGCAGTCAGTAGGAATATAAGTGTGTGCTATTCACACTCCCCATTGACATCTACCCCTAAAGTTTTTTCCTGATTGAGGACTTTGAGAAGATTTAGGAATTGTAGGTTAATATGACTAAATCTCTAGCACTGAATGTCTGTCATTAACATAATTCCTCCTTGGTGACAGGTCCATAATACATGCTGTAAATTGTAAGTATTCTAGTTTCCCAAGGCAAGCTCTTCCGAGTAGAAATTCTCACTTATATACAGTATCAATAAAGTAGGGGACAACCCCTATGTACATATACCAGTTTCTTAAGGGGTAAGGTAGAATTCAATCAATAAATTTTAATTAAGGAGTATGGCACTATAAAAAATCACTTAACGTACATTGCCAAATATACATTAGTTCCACTAGGCATTAGAAATAATAACATATATGCCGGTCCTACAACTGCTAGTCGGCACACGTTTATATAAATGTGCAATGGCAGAATATATGCTAACAAGGCCATAGTTTTCCATAAAATTAAAAGAAAAAATAGCCAAAAAAAAAGAGAAGGCAGAAAAGGAAAAAGAAAAGAAAAGCATCTGAGGTGTGTTGTCAACTCACCATCACCTTTACAATGACATGGGTATTGTCTACTGTGTCTTTAATTCCGACAAACTAGGCTGTCAAGGCATGACTTCAAATACGAAAGTGCCAGAGCTTATTATTATTATAAAAAGCAGCAGTTTTGGAGACACGGAAAATTCAACCCAAGGAGACCATATTTCTCTAAACTTGCCATAATTGTTATTTCTTGTAGCTATTAACTTCTCCATATGCATGATGCTGTTTACCTCCTCCACCCATTCCCTTATTGTAGGTATTGTTGAGGATTTCCAATGCCTGGGGATCAAGGCTCTTCCTGCCAAAAGCAGTAATTTAAATACTTCTTTTTAAATAGATTTAATTGACCCAGGAATTATTAAAAAAAGACCTACCCCAGGAGCCTCCAGCCAGATTCTACCTGTAACCAAATGACTTAGCTGAAATATGGCTAACCAAAAAGGTTGTATCGCTGGACAGGACCACACATATGTAAGTAGGTGCCGTCTGGCGCAGCACATCTCCATATTGATCTAAAATCCCAGAATTGGTCACTCCTGATGCCCTGGTTGCCTACCTACAACTCATTAAACATCTCCTACCTTTGCTCACTGACATAGAAACAGTCATAGAGCGCACATAATCCCTAAACCAGCACGCTTCAGTCGCTAGAGAGGTACTGGCGCTCATACACTAATATCACATTTAAGAGAAGCTTATGACTGCGGCGAGAAATCCTACAGCATTCCCTGCATCCCATGCAGGTATCAAACTATACGCCGACTTACCTAAAATTACACTACTCAATAGAAAGAAGCTAATACCCATTACTAAAGCCCTTCAGAGCAACATCGGCTACCAATGGGGATTCCCCACTAAGCTCACAATCAAACGACGGGAAACTATTCACAGTCAGAAACCTGGAAGCAGGCCTTGACATACTCAGGGACTGGAATATTTTACCTGCAGATGACCACCCTCACACAATGGAAGGACTGTGTCAGGGCTACCGGTAAGACCAGAGATGTGTGAACTGACACAGGGAAACGCAGGCTCAAGTATGGTGTAACAATATAATTTATTAAAGGTTATACACAAATATAAAAACGCACAATATAACAAAACCAAACCTCCAACTGATAACGGAATGAACACAGACAAGAGCAGTCAGGGCTGGTGAGGTGGAGTGGTCAGGCAGGCGGGGTCAGGAAACATCGGGCAGACAAGACACAAAGGAGCAGGCAGAAGAGTGGTCAGGAATAGCCGAGGTCAGGACAGGCAGAGTTCGTTCAGAGTCAGGATCAAAGCAAAAACAGGATCAGGCAGGAAGCAGACAGGATGCAGGTACAGGGGCTCATGGGAAACATACACCAAGGCACTGACTGCAGGCCTGGCCACTCCTTAAATACACCTCCTGCAATCAGCCTCAGGTGATTACTTGATTGCAGGAGTGAGCTTCTGGCTGCTGAGAGCACCCGCTGGCCAGCCCTGGTACTGCAGCCCACACGGCAGGTGAGTCCCACCACCAGTGGTGAGTCCATTCCTGACAGACTGGTTGTGACTTTACACTCAGCTGGCAACTAACCAGCCTATCACCCTTCTATAATCCCTAGCTGGAGTGCTCCGGGCCTCATCCATTGCCATATTATATCCCAATACAAAATGTACCACCATGGCACGACCATACTGCCGTGGTTAATCAACTACCCCCACATGTTAGTAGCTGTTCATGATACATCTCTCTTGTATTGTTAACAAGAACTTTTTATACATATTATGCCTTTGTGTAACCTGTTGGTTTTACCAGTCCCAAATGCTAAACTATCAACTACAATACTATTGGCGACCTATGCCTCAACAGTACTTCATATGAGACCTTAACTGCTCTCCCAAACCCTGGGAGAATCTCCACTCTCATCGAAAACGGATACCATAGACATTTACATAATGCCTATTAGGCCCAAATTGATCCTTATAACCACATTAGATATGCACAAACCGACTCATCAGCTATCATCTCACATATATGACCATGGCATTTAAAATTATGTCTCTCAACGTTCAAGGCCTCAATTCACCCTATAAAAGATCTTCTCTAACCGAAGAGGCTCGCTCTCCAAGCGTTATCATGTTCATCCAGGAAACGCATTTTGCACTATCCAAGACGCCCATCTTCAACATGAAACGCTTTCCTAATCTATTTCTCGCATCTAATTCCAAAAATAAGAAGAGTCATGACGGCCATAAAAGACACATTAAACTGCCACCTAATTTCCGAAGTTACAAACCCACAAGTCCGCTACCATATTCTAACATGCAATATCGACGGAAATAGATACACCCTTGTCAACATATATGCCCCAAACATTAACCAAAATCTTTGGGAAACTCCTCACTCTAATCTCTACCCACAACACAGGCCGCTTGCTAATAGGAGGGGACTTCAACACTGTTGGGAATGTACAACTAGACTCTTCCTCAAACAAAAGACCTCTCAAACAATTTCTGAATCACCTGCTTCATACCAACGATCTATATGACATCTGGAGGTGCCAATACGGAGCAGAATGGGACTACTCCTACTACTCCCCTTCCCAACTCTCATACTCTAGGATTGACTTTTTTCTCACAGACAAATGGACTTTACAGTATATTAGGAACTCACATATTGGCACAATTACGTGGTCAGACCACGCACCGATTACAATCACAATTGGGAACTCAGATAAAGCCTCTCTTCCTCGCATCTGGAGACTGAACTTGGACATACTAAAAAACCCTAAACAGCGGAAAACTAACTTAGAAAAAATTGATTAAATTATTATTAAAAAAGTTCTAGCTTCTATTAAATTAAAAGAAGACCAAACAAACGTAATCCCACCCCTAAAGAATTGGCCTCTCTTCTAGCAGATCGAAACAAACTTCGCTCTTTGCTTTTACATAAATACGACCTCAACCTACGAAAATTGAAAGCAAACTATTATTCCATGGAAAATTAGGCGAGACCCCTTTTAGCTAAAACTGTGAAACATCAGAACCTCAAAACAAAAATAAAATCAGTACATCACCCCATTTCAAAATCCCCCGTAACAAATCCCCAAGATATAGCAAATGCCTTTGCTGAGTAACACTTCCTACTCTTTCCCCCCTCTCAACTCCAATCCATCTCAGAACCATTTTCCAATACAGAAATTGAATCGACAATCAAAACCCTTCCACTGAATAAATCCCCAGGGGGAAATGGATACACTAGTGAATATTATAAATACTTTGCTCCTATCTTATCCCCTTACTTAACTGCTCTCATTAACTATGCCACATCCTCAGGCTCACTCCCCAAAGAGATGCTTCAATCTATCATCACAACGATTCCTAAACCAAACAAAACACACAGCCATTTAAGTGGTATTTTGCATCAGAAAAAGGGTATTACACAAGTCTTGGTCCTGCTGTACAACTAAACCATGGCTGCTCTCTTAGTACATCTTTGGTAAAATGTTTACTATAATTGCAGTGTTTTATATTTTGGACTCTTTATTGTAAAGAAAAATTTAATTTCATAAGCTTTAAGGGGGCGTGGTTGGGGGACAGGCCAGGGGTGGGGTTGGAGGCGGACCTGGGCAAGGTTGGGTGGGGCAACTGGTGGAGAGTAAGGTTTGTGCCTGTCTAGTATGTCTGGACTTGAAATTTTAAGCCCTGCCATAGACTTCTCCCATTCCTTTCTGCTTTTATCCATCCAAATCAAGTAGGATTTATATCAGGATGAAAAGCCCCAGATGCCACGTGAAGATTGCTCTTACTACATAACTTGGAATCGCACAAATCACCTTCTCTGCTCCTTTCTCTGGATGCAGAGAAAGCTTTGGACTGCATACATTGGGGTTTTATGCAGGCAGTACTGCAAAAATTTGGCATTACAGGCTGGTTCCAAACAGCCTGTAATGCCAAATATATATATTCTTCCCCCTCCGCTAGAGTTCTCACAGATGGAGTCCTATCTACCTCATTTGATATTACAAATGGTACAAGACAAGGTTGCCCTTTATCCCCAATTGTATTTGCACTTCTTATTAGAACCCCTTGCTTCCAAACTAAGAGAAGAATCACTATTTACGGGCATTAAACACCACGATACTGAGCATAAAATTAGTTTGTTTGAGGGTTATATTATCTTAATAGTCAGTAACCTGCTCCAATCGCTTCCCACAATACGCAACATACTCAACTTATACATGGAAGTTTCCTACTATAAATTAAATGAATATAAATCGATAATCTTTTTAACCTGTATACACCAACGCATATCCGCCATCTCCCTACTAAGAAATTTTCATTGCTATGGACTAACCAATCAATCCCTTACCTGGGGATCAACTTAATTCCCGTAACCTCCCGTTTCTTAGAATTAAACCACAAAACATTTCTCCTAGCCCTGCCCGGAGAACTTAACTCTCTCTGAACCTTCGGCCTATCCAAAATGAGCTGGATTGCAGCCCTAAAAATGCTTATACTACCCAAATTACTCTACATATTCCAGACCCTTCCTATTCCAATGCCCACCTCGTTCTTCCACAAAGTACAGAAACTATTCTCCCATTTTATTTGGGAATCCAAACGAACCAGATGTGCAACTAACTTACTAATTCGCCCACTCAATAGAGGCGGGGTGGACCTTCAACACCTACACTCATACTATTTAGCAACACTCCTAAACCAAATCTATTTCTGGTGGCATCCCACTCGAGAAAAAACCTGGTCTAATATGTCTAATATTTCACCCAATCACACCTCAGAGCCTCCTTATTCTCAGACCCATTGAGTGTTCACAACCATCACTTACCCACCCTTGCATCAAAGCTTCCCTTGAGGCCTGGACTAATATACTGTCCTATCCTTTCTCAGAAGCCAGATGGATACCTCATATCAATCTTAACCTCTGGGAAAAATGCTGCGTCCATTCCATAATGGACTTCTATTCGACTAACAAAATAATCCCCTTCCATGATCTCCAACACAAATTCTCCCTCCCTACCTCAGAATTCTTTACTTACATAAGGATTGTCCATTGTCTCCAAACTACAAAGATTCCGTCCAATATCACCATCCCGACCCCTATATTTCAATATCTCAATCTCACTAAATATCAGGGTAGAGGGATATCCACATTTTATTCCCATATCACTTAGTTCAAATTTAACTTGCGAATAACATCTCTATGAAACTGGGAACTACAACTTTCCTAAACCTTCTCAGATCAAACATGGGAGAAATCCTTCACCCTCACATATAAAGCCTCGCATTGTACTACACATTGGGAATCGTATCTGAAAATCCTGCATCAATGGTACGTGACACCTGCTAGACTAGCAAAAATATATTCGCCGCTTTGTTGGTGGCAGTGTGGAGAAACAGGCACCTTATTGCACATCTTGTGATCATATAAATCATTAAGCTCATACTGGAATGCGGTTTTCAATATAATTTCTGAAGTAACTGGCAAGATAGTACGTCCTGACCTTATAGCACTCTTTCATATTGGCCTAGAAAACTTCCCTCCTACCTCGCGTAATATACTTATCCACTTATTATATTCAGCCAAAAATAATATTACTAAACTATGGAAATCCACAACCTCACCATCTTTAACTATGACGATTAATGACCTAAACTTCCAATGCGAAATGGAAAGGAGATTTGCATTGGAGAACCTTTCCTACACCAAATTCTCCCGTTCTTGGCCTACATGGTCTTGTAATCCAAAATGCACAGTTAAAATATGATAGCCCACCCAAATTGGAGTATTCGTTTTGTTGTTGACTGGTATACTTTTCACCCTATTATCCTCTTTTTTGTTTCTTCCCCCCTCTTGTTCTCTCAGGTTCTTTTCTATATAGTATTTCAAAATTAATACTGTGTACTATATTTGAAACTTGATATGTTCAATATATTATTCTGTTGACACTGCCAAACATTTCGCTGGAACCTGCATAAACGAGAACTTGATTGTCCTTTTTATTTCATTGTTCCCCCTTCTCTAACTACCCCTGTTAAAAACTCAACAAAGAATATTTGAATATGAAGGAGGCCAGACTACCTAGATTAGAGGAAGAGAGATTAGTAGCCTTAGATAAAACAATTGTTATGGACCACCTGGTGTACTCTAGCAGTCCACAGGACAGGATTCCCCAGGGAGCGGAGTCTAAGCCCCAGTCCGCTTGTTCACCAGAGCCCCTGATGGTGGGGATGGGCTTGGAGCTGACAGTGACCAGGTCACGGCCCCTGAGTACACCCACCTGAGGTAGAGGAATCACCAGAGGTAATGACAGGTAGAGAGCCTGACGTGAAGAGGCAGACAGGTCTGGAGACTAATCCGTGCGGGTCGGATGGATAGCTGAGCAACAGCGTGGTCAGACGGGTTGGGTTGGTAACAGAGGGGTCAGCGTAGTACAAGGCAGCAGGCAGAAGAATAGTCAGGTCACTCGCTGGGGTCGGTACCAGTAGTTCAGATCAGGTAGGGATATCCAAAAAAGAGGTCGAACTTAGCCAGGGGTCAGAGCAGGAGAAGTCAGCAGGGGTCAGGTCCAGGCAGATCAGCAACGAATCTCAAACAACGGCAATACAGGAACACAGGAACAAGATCAGACCATACGGCAACTTGTGTCTGTGCAGGGCTGGTTTAAGTAGCCTGCCCTGCACCTGACAGGCGCAGCCTAGGTCCTAGTGCCTGCCCAGCACCATCATAGGCGACGGGTGCGCCTGGGTCCTAGTACCCTGCTGCCTGCATGTCTTGACAGACACCTACGCATGTGCAGACCCATGCGTCGCGATGGTCCCTGACATTGCCCCCCCCCATGGGCATCCTCCAGGTGCCCAACTGATCTCTCCTCCGTGGGTGGCTACGATGGAACTCTTGGACAAGTCTAGGGGCGTGAACATTTTGAGCCGGCTCCCAGGAATTTTCCTCAGGGCTGTAGCCCTTCCATTTTATCAGGAACGGTGTCTGACCGCCCCTCTTCCTGCAATCCAAGATTGATTCTACCTCAAATTCCTCCTGTTCGTTGATGGTTATGGCTTCCAGGGGTTTGGATCTTCGATCAGGGAAAGGATCCGGTACTGCTGGCTTTAGTAGCGAGACATGAAACACTGGGTGAATCTTCCAGGTCCCTGGTAACGAAAGTTCATATGCCACCTCGTTAATCTTTCGTTTGACCTGAAATGGGCCCATAAATTTGGGCCCCAATTTCCTCGAAGGACAAGACAACTTTAAGTTGGTAGTTGTCAGTCAGACTTGATCCCCTGGTTTCAAGATCAGTTCCCCTCTTCTTTTCCTGTCAAAAGCCCTCTTACTGTCTTCTTGGGCCTTCATGATTGCTTCTTGAAGCACCTTGTTATTGGCAGAAAAAAAACTCAGCATATCCTGCGTGGCAGGAACTGGACCTTCAGGAATTAGGTCAGGCAAGAATGTGGGGTGGAACCCATAATTCGTAAAGAATGGGGATTGCCCCATGGTGGAGTGATTTGCGTTGTTGTACGCGAATTCGGCCAATGGCAAGAGCGTCAACCAATCGTCCTGGAGGAAGGATGTATAACATCTCAAGTACTGCTCAAGTGTCTGATTTGTCCTCTCTGTCTGCCCATTGGTCTGTGGGTGGTAGGCAGATGAAAATGATAGTTGAATACCCAGAATCTCGCATAACACCTTCCAAAACTTCGAGGTAAACTGGACCCCATGGTCAGAAATGATGTCTTCTGAAATCCCGTGGAGCCTTACTATTTCCTTCACGAAAATCTTTGCTGTTTCCAGGGCCGAGGGCATGCCCCTTAGTGGCAAGAAATGGGCCATCTTTGATAGACGATCAACAACCACAAACATTGCTGAATGGTTTTGAGATGGAGGAAGCTCCACTATGAAATCCATAGCAATCATCTGCCACGGCCGACTCGGTCTAGGTAAAGGTCATAGTAAACCCCAGGCCTTGCTTCTGGTGGGCTTGTTCCTCTGACAGATGGTGCAGGATTTTGCATACTGCTCACAATCTTTGACCATGCTCGGCCACCAGAAGGTGCGCTAGAGCAACTCTAGGGTCTTGGTGATTCCAAAATGGCCCGCTAATGGGTGATCATGACAATATCTTAGAACTGAAGTTCGGACTTCCTCGGGTACCACAACTCGCCCTTCCTTCCAAAGGAGACCCTCCTTGTTCTATAGAGAAACCTCGGGTGGGCTTGCCATTTCCACGGTTGCAGACTGAAGCCTAGAGCGGAGCTCTGTTTGGAGGGCAAGTTCCCAGAGGACAGAATCGTGTCGGGTTTAGTGGTTTCTTCTGGATCCTCAAACATTCAGGAGAGGGCGTCCGGTTTGGTGTTCTTGGACCCGGGCCTATACGTGATGTGGAACATGAAATCGGAAAAAGAAAAGTGCCCATCTAGCTTGGCGTGGTCTCAGGCATTTGGCTGTCCTCAAGTATTCCAAATTCTTGTGGTCTGTAAAGATTAGTATTGGATGTGTGGCCCCCTCCAGCAGATACCTCCATTACTCTAGTGCCGTTTTAATGGCCAAGAGTTCCCGGTCACCGATATCGTAATTTCTTTCGGCGGATGTAAGTTTCCTAGAAAAGAATGCCACTGGGTGCATGAGCTCCTTGGTCCCTCTCCTCTGGGACAGGATGGCCCCTACCGCGTTCTCAGACGCATCGACCTCCAGGATGTAGGGAAGCGAGGAATCAAGATGACTCAGAATGGGGGCTGTAGTGAACAGTTTCTTCAGGGTCTCGAATTCGGACTGTGCCTCGGGCGTCCACCGAAAACGTACCTCTTGTTTGGTAAGCTGGGTGATGGGGGACACAGGGCCTGAGAAGTTCCTGATAAATTTCCGATAGAAATTTGCAAACCCAATGAAGCGTTGTACGCCCTTTTTGTCCATGGGCACCAGCCATTCAAGAATTGCGGAAACTTTTTGAGGATCCATCGCAACCCCCGTGGTGGAGATAATCAGCCCCAGAAATGCAATACTGTGCTGCTCAAAACTGCATTTGTCCGCCTTAGCGTACAACCCATGTGTTGTGTTGCGTAGACGCTCCAGCACACTTCTAACATGACCCCTATGGGACTCCAGGGAAGGCGAGAAAATTAGAATATCGTCTAAGTAGACGACAACAAAAATGTCCAGGTAATCCCTAAACACGTCATTGATGAAGTGCTGGAACGTGGCTGGGGAGTTACAAAGTCCGAAGGGCATAACGAGGTACTCAAAGTGCCCAGATCGAGTACGAAACGTGATCTTCCACTCATCTCCCTCTCTTACGCGGACCAGGTTATACGCGCCCCTCAAGTCTAACTTAGTAAACAGTACCGCTGACTTTAACCTCTGAAAAAGCTCTGGGACCAAAGGGAGGGGATAGTGGTTCTTAACCGTAATTTTATTTAATTCCCGGTAGTCTATGCATGGTCTTAAGGACTTGTCTTTCTTCTCCACGAAAAAGATTCCAGCACCGGCTGGCGAAGTGGAGGGCCGAATGAACCCCTTTTGTAGGTTTTCATCTATGTACTCCTTGAGTACCCCCAGTTCCCGTTCTGACAAAGGGAATATCCGTCCAAACGGGATCTCAGATCCGGGCAGAAGGTCAATGGGGCAGTCATAGGTCCGGTGGCGAGGAAGAATGTCTGCCCCCCGCTTACTAAAGACATCTAAGAAGTCATGATAGGCCGGGGGAATAATTTGGACTAACTCGGCGTCTCCGTCTAAACATAGAAGGGGCTGGGGAACCGAGGAAGTCGGGACGTGACAGTGTTCCTGGCAATAAGGTGACCGGAACTGGATGGTCCCGGTTTTCCAATCAATCTCGGGGTTGTGGGCCCGCAGCCACAGAAGTCCCAGAATGATTGGAAATAATGGGGACGTAATGGCGTCCAGTTGGAGAAACTCCTGATGATGATTGGTCACTGTGGTGCAAATAGGCAAGGTTTGCCGGTCTACTACCCCTGACTTAATGCGTGACCCGTCAGCTAAGAAGATATTTAACCTTGATTCCCTGGTCTGGAGGGGGATTCTGTTGCGTGGCAAAATCCAAATCAATAAAACAACTACATGCCCCAGAGTCAACAATTGCTGTTGCTGACACGGTACCTCCTGGGAGCTGCAAGGAAACCGGCAACGCTAAGTAATACAATTAATAATACTCGTGAGCCAAAATGTGATACTCCCCTTGTGCAATAAATCATTTAACAAAAATAATATATCAAATTATGGTGCATCAACACTTTACACAATACTCATTATCTGTGCAAAACATACACTATATAAAGAATTATATATATCTACAGATATATATAGATCAGGTTTTACCCCCTGATGAAGCCACGTGACCCTGTGGCGTAACGCGTAGGGGAGGGGCTCTGACGTCACGGTGGACGAGCGGCATTTACAAGCACAGGATCTGGGCACATACCTGCTGAATACAGCTCTGCTGAACACTACAAAATGTGAGTGGCGATTTTACTTACAAATAAAAGATTGAACCTCACAAAGGATAAGGCACTATTGTGGCTCTTTTTTACATGGTTTACTGGGAGGAGGAAATACCATCTAAACCATCTTTAACCATCCATTGAGGCTAAAGTGTGGAAGGAGGAATAAGGGAGACCTCTGGTGGCAGAAATAAGGCAATCCACAGCATGGATGGAAACAGGTATATAGTGTGAAGATTTCCAACCTGTCCTGATAGGACAGAAAGTGTTTTTAGCCACTTTGTCTGGCTAATTAAGGAGGTGAGCGCACACCTATCTATAGAGCACGGGGAGTGTGGCACGAAACACCTTACTTGTCACTGAAAAGTTATAAAAGCACAAAGAGGACTATTTATGAAGTTTTTTGAGTATTGGATTAGTAATATTTTGAAATAGCACTACATCTTGCACTGGTTTGAAGCACATTAATTTTTTCACGTTATTATTTATATAATCACTTGCATATGAGTTTAAATGTATATTATGGAGCGCGGCACGTATATATGTATCTGTAGATATTGTGGGAACTCGCTTCAAGTGGTAGAGCTCTTCTCATTAAAGCACACAGCAACTCGCTTCTTTAAGGGCCTTTTTGCCCAATTTTATTTAAAAGAAAGTTCACATAACACAAATGCTTCCCACACAGGGGTTTCCACGATCAAACAAATTCAGCCTTCTGGCTCTTTCAGCTACACAGCTCACTGTCTGTCTTCTGCAGCCTCTTCCCAAATTATGACCACTAGCACACAGCTAGTCTGGCTTCCACCTGCCTCCAAGGCAGAGACCTCCTGTCTGCCAGGCTGGAGCCCTCCTGGCTCCTGTCTGCCGGGGTGGAGCCCTCCTGACTCCGTTTGCCAGGGTGGAGCCCAGAATCATGGCCTGGCCTCCCCTAAAAGGCCTGCACACACCTGTGCAATCAGCACGCTGGCTGCTCCCAAAATATGGGCCCAGGATTGGAGATTTCATCCCTCCCAAATCTCTAAGAAATCTCCAGGCTACAGGTCCCAAAACAGGCTTTACCAACCAAAGAGGAAACTGATAAACCAGTTTCCTCTGCATTAGGAGATCTGCCTGGAGCCCCTCAACCTCTATGGTTGAGAATCCTGGGTCTCCATCGTGCTTTCCACCGTGGCAGGATACCGCACTGCCACAATATATATAATTCTTTATATAGGCAACGCTAAGTAACGTTAATGACTAGCATGTGAAGCAGATACAGAGGAAAAAACAGTGTGACACTTACTCATTTTTGCTGGGCAAGAACGAACCATGTGACCGGCTTCCCCGCAATAGAGACACAGGTTATTCACCCGTCGTCTCTGGCGTTCTTCCGCTGACAGAGATGGTCGTGTTATACCGAGCTGCATGGGTTTAGGTGTGTCATCAAGTTCCATGCTCCGATTCCCTCCAGGTGGGGGTTGAAGAGGAGTGCGAGGAAGTACCCATGCAGGCCTCTGACCCTGGTTGGACCTTTCTGCCCTGCGCTCACATAGTCTGCGGTCAATTTGAATGGACAGGGTGATGAGGTTCTCCAAGTAATCAGGAAGGCCCACCCTGGTCAACTCATCTTTAAGGGACTCAGATAGACTCATCTGAAATTGGTGACATAAAAGCAGCGTCATTCCATTGGGTGTCCCCCATCCAGCGTCTGAACTCAGCGGCGTATTCCTCTGCTGCCCGGCAGCCCTGCCTGAGGGCATACAATGCTGTTTCTGCGGAGGCAGTGTGATGCGGGTCGTCATATAAGACTGCCATCGCATTGAAAAACCCTGTTACCGTTTCCAGCTGGGGGTCTTGGGTTTCCATTAGTCGGTGGGCCCAGCCCTGGGGTTCATCCTGGAGCAGCGAGACGATGAACCCCACCTACACTGACTCGGATGAAAATTTCCGCGGCTGTAACCTGAAGTACAGCAGACATGCATTATGGAAGGCCCTGAATTTGGCCCGATTCCCATTAAAGCGTTCCGGCAGAGGCACACCGGGTTCCGGAGGGGGCAAAGAGACCGTTGCCCCGGAAGGAGGTCCTGAAGGTTCTTCTGCTGCGGCAGGAGGGACTTGATTCTGGACCACGGTGGCTGGTGCGGCCAGTGTCTGGACACGGCCCTCAAGGTGCGTGTACCCTTCTTGTAATACCTTGACGGCTTGAGATACAGCCGACAGGTGCTGACAGATTTCCTCCAGCGGGGTCAATCCTCTTGCAGGCTCCGTCAAGGCCATATGGTTCTGTTATGGACCACCTGGTGTACTCTAGCAGTCCACAGGACAGGATTCCCCAGGGCGCGGAATCTAAGCCCCAGTCCGCTTGTTCACCAGAGCCCCTGATGGTGGGGATGGGCTTGGAGCTGACAGTGACCAGGTCGCGGCCCCTGAGTACACCCACCTGAGGTAGAGGAATCGCCAGAGGTAATGACAGGTAGAGAGCCTGACGTGAAGAGGCAGACAGGTCTGGAGACTAATCCGTGCGGGTCGGATGGATAGCTGAGCAACAGCGTGGTCAGACGGGCCGGGTCGGTAACAGAGGGGTCAGCGTAATACAAGGCAGCAGGCAGAAGAATAGTCAGGTCACTCGCCGGGGTCGGTACCAGTAGTTCAGATCAGGTAGGGATATCCAAAAGAGAGGTCGAACTTAGCCATGGGTCAGAGCAGGAGAAGTCAGCAGGGGTCAGGTCCAGGTAGGTCAGCAACGAATCTCAAACAACGGCAATACAGGAACACAGGAACAAGATCAGACCATACGGCAACTTGTGTCTGTGCAGGGCTGGTTTAAGTAGCCTGCCCTGCACCTGACAGGCGCAGCTTAGGTCCTAGTGCCTGCCCAGCACCGTCATATGCGACGGGTGTGCCTGGGTCCTAGTGCCCTGCTGCCTGCATGTCTTGACAGACACCTATGCATGTGCAGACCCATCCGTCGCGATGGTCCCTGACAACAATATTGCAGGAGGAAATGTATGCATCATTAAAGAGCAATGTCGCAGGAAAGAGCCCTGCACCAGACGAATACATGTTGAGATATTATAGGAACAACCTGTGCCTGCACATAAATGCATTGGGTGAGGGGATGGAAATGAGAGAGGAGTCACTTCCTGCATATATTAGTTATACTGAAAGAGGGGAAAGACTTGTCCCAGTGTGCCAGCTATAGACCTATATCGCTATTAAATATAGATACAAAATTATATGGAAAGGTCCTAGCAAATAGAATGAAAGAGTTGATCCCAGATTGGATACATTTAGATCAGGTGGGTTTAATCTCGGGGAGACAGGGAAGGGATAATGGATTAAGACCGTTGCTTCTTTTGCAAAAGAGTAAGAAAGAGAATCACCTGGCATGAGTTCTGTTGATTTGATGCTGAAAAAGCCTTCCATAAGGTAGACTGGAGATTTATGATTGACACATTGGAAGCATTAGGAATTAGACCCAGAATGTACCATTAAAAAGTTATATAGTTTTCCATCAGCAGCAGTGAAGGTTAATGACTCATTGTCACAGTTGGCCAATCAGTGATCACATGAAGAGTAGTAAGCAAGCTGTCGCTTGCTGACATCATTGCTTGCTACTAGTGAAATCTGTGAATGATCACAGAGGTCACATGATACAAGGCTGTTGTGAATAGCCTTGTACCATGTGACAAGCTGTGACCAATCACAGTCCTCACAGTATTTCTTAATGGCTGCAAGAATGTAGTCAAAGAGAAGGAGAAATGATTGCTTTTACAGCCTTTATGGGTGTAAAAGCAATCAGTGTAAAATAAAAATAAAACCTCATCCCCCACAAGGAGTACAGTGTCACCATACTGCTAGGGTGACAGTATCTTTAAAAAAAAACCAAAAAAAACATAATATTATAAAAAAAAATAAAAATTTAAAAAAATGTTTTGAAAAATTATAATTTTTGTTTATAAACTAACTTGGGTTATAAAACAAAAAAATGCAGCGCAATACTATAAACTCGCATATAATGCTAAATAAATCAAACATGCATATGTGAATATTGAAACATAAATCGTGCTGTATGACAATATTATTGAAATAAATATAAACCCATATCTGTGCATAAACTGCATGAAACAGCGCTACATATATAGTGTATCCAAACACAAATAAAACGTCTCAATGGTGGATTGTTACATAAATGCTCCCCAATCTTCACATGTGCTGATGCAATATGTCTTCTGTGCATCATATATCAAATACCATCAACAAGTGTTCCAATACCATCAAAGCAGAATCTTGGTGAACCGTCCCTTTAAGACCGATGTGCTCCAAGTGCATATGTGCAATCACTCCTCTGTGTATACACATCAGGTGCTCCTGTGTGACCCCCCGGTGCTTATCCACCTCCGACACACTTTTGCTCTCACCTTATGGTTTGACCCAAAATTCAGATCAAACTGCGCCTTTCTCTTTAACCCGGGTGGGTATGCTGGTACACAAATCTCCACCTCCTTCAGCACTTCTAAGCTCCAAAACGCTCCACAGATAAATGAAACAAAATGCTCCAAATAGTGAAGTATATCCAAATGTGTAAAACTTTATTAAAATACTGTAAAATATTGCACTCACATTCATTTGTGTCCACCTGGGACACTACAAGATCAAGGACTCTCTACACAGTGTTATTCCATGAATGAACTACATGCATCTGGGTTTATATTTATTTCAATAATATTGTCACGCAGCACGATTTATGTTTCAATATTCACATATGCATGTTTGATGTATTTAGCATTATTTGCGAGTTTATAGTATTGCGCTGCATTTTTTTGTTTTATGGTTTATATGTGGGAACACAGTACATGCTAGCTGCAATATTTGTTAGGTAGGATATCCATTGCACTGTAGGTATTCCATATAAACTAATTTGTTTTTTTTGTTTTTTTTACTAAAAAGATAAACGAATAAAGATTATTTATTTGCTAAATTTTATAAGAAAAACACTTTTTTAAAAACATTTTTGGACTTTTTCATTTATATAGCAAAAAAAATTATCCCAGTGGTGAATAAATACCACCAAAATAAACTTTTATCTGTCTAAAAAAATGCTAAAAAATTCATATTGCAATTGTCATTCAAAGTGTGATAGCACTGAAAGCTGAAAATTGGCCTTGACAAGAAGGGGGCAATAGTGTCCAGACTTGAAATGAGGGAGCTAAACGTTCGAGTTTCCAAACGTCAGCCACCAAACCTTAATGACTTGGAGAGGATCTGCCAAGAGGAGTCAGCCAAAATCCCTCCTGAGATTTGTGCAAACCTGGTGACCAACTACAGGAAACGTCTGACCTCTGTGATTGCCAACAAGGGATTTGCCGCCAAGTACTAAGTCATGTTTTGTGAAAGGGATCAAATATTTATTTCCCTCATGAACATGCAAATCAGTGCATAATTTGTTAGACATGCATTTCTTTACAATTTTTTGTTGCTATTCTGTCTCTCAGTGTTACAATACACCTACCATTCGATTTTTAGACTGATCATTTCTTTGTGAGTGGGCAAACATTCAAAATAAGCAGGGGATCAAATACTTATTTCCTTCACTGTATATATGGGTAAATAAAAAACCAAGAGTTAACTATGAAGTATTGTGTAAAGATAGTATTATTGGGGGTTTAAATGCGCTGGACTTTAGGAGATATTATTGTTCTGTGTTGATTTCACAAAACATCATTGGATATATAATTTACGGGGAAAAAACTGGGTAAAGATAGAAAGTACACTGAGTGTCACGTACCTGATAGGAGACTGAATTGACGAGGTCGGCCTCACTTGTTTCACTAGCACTGACCCTGCTGAGGTTGGAACAGAGGGAGTCTAGGGACCAGGGGGACAAGAGCGCCAGTAGTTGTTGCTTGCGGCTCTTGCAGATGATGACCTTGGTAGGCAGAATATCCTCTGATTTGGGGACCGTAGTAGCAGACAGAGCAGGTTCTAGGTAATGCCCGATGTGCAGCAGAGCAATGTAGGTAGCCAGGACACAGGACAGGAGCAGGGTCATGGGATAGCCAGGGTCATCAACAGTCGGGCAGCACGGTACAGAATCAGTAGGAAAAGCCAAAGTCAGGAGCAGAGCCGAAGTCAGGAACCAGGAGCAGGAGAGTAATCGGAGTTGGGTCAGGAACAAGCCAGGTCAGCAACAAAGGAATCGTACAGGAGCAAGCAGGACACAGGGGGGAGCTGAAGACCGATCAGCACTGAACCAGAGCAGAGATCCTCTTTAAATAGCCCGTCTGGCACCAATCTTCACCATGCTTGTGTGCGTGCATGTGCGCGATCGCGCATTCCTGCGTGCATGCGCACAACCGGCAGCTCTTCTGCGGAATCTCTTTCGCGCGTGCACGTTACCGATCGCGATTCTCTTTGCTGGAAATCCCTTACACTGAGTGAGACACAATTAGATAAGATTATTTGGACTCCGCAACAATATCGAAATTTTTCTGAAAAGACAAGCACTTTAACATGGAATGTCTTTAGGGCCTGGGACAGAATTCATAAACAAAGGGGGTGGGAGCATAATTCACTGTTAATACTGCTGGGGGAAGCAGAATTTTCCCGCTGGGGAAAGAGAATATTGCAGGTAAATGGTTAAAAGATAGAAATGCACGTTTAAAATATCACTGATAAAGGGAAACTTTGTTCTTTCTTAGATTTATAAAATAAGACAGAAGTATTATATTGGATGAGTGGCATTATTATTAATTAAGACATTTTGCTACAGGGCTACCGCAGCCACCAAGAACGGGGGAGGACATGTATCCATTTGAACAACTTTTTAGCATGGATACAATACGAAAACATGTTGAAAGAAAAGGTGCTGTTGCACTTAAGAAAACAATTACATAAAAGAATTGCTATATATAAGATATCTATATAGCAGCAGTCCTAATTGTGAATTACTAAACACAAACTCTTAAATATTTCAAAAATGGACCGCGCTAAGGTCACAAATTGACTAAATAGATTGTGCAATCTTTGAAGTGATAACAATGGGCAAAATTCAAATACAATATTAATATTCAGTCCCAACATGTGAATAATTGGTGCAACGGTGCTGTATCTTTAACAGTGATATTTCATGCTGAAATGGCAAGTGCTTCACTGTGTTCACACTGGTGCCCCACATAGATGTAAACTCACCATCATTTCATGACCACCTATCTCTAGGTAAATCACACTCACTTTTTGGGACTATCCCAGTATGCAATCTGGTCCTGATGGCTGATGTTCCTTCGCCCTTATAACTGTGGTTGCTGGTAGTAACCGATAACTTTCCACTAGGACTGCATCAATGTTAGGAAAATCCTCTCCTCCACAGGCAGTATTTCATATTTTCAGCATAAATTAAAACAAAACTAGACATCCCATAGTGCAAAACTGTAAAGAACTTTAATATGGGGTCAAACAATAGAAATGCCACTCACAAAAAAAGTGCCTTTCCTGGCACTAGGTGTATTCAGCTTTGTGTATTATGAATGGGAATTAAGATGGCCACCGTGCATCCCAAATACCGGAAGTGACGTTAGCGGAAGTTGCGTCATAAGCTCTTGACGCGTTTCGACCAATAGCTCTTCTTCAGGAAGTACAAAATTATTCACATGTTGGGACTGAATATTAATATTGTATTTGAATTTTGCTGATTGTTATCACTTCAAAGATTGCACAATTTATTTAGCCAATTTGTGACCTTAGCGCAGTCCATTTTTGAAATATTTATGAAAACATGTTACATATAAGATCCTCACTGATTTATCTGGGTCTGTTCCTCCACCGTTCATGGAAAAGTGGGAAAAGGAGCATGGAGCAAAATTAAATGAACAAGAAAAAAAGAGAAAATATTTAGTTTAACACATGGTGTGGTGGATTTGAATACAGTAGAAATGGACTATACATGTTTAGTTAGATGGTATAGCACACCTAGTGTGGCACATAGTCAGGGATCAAAGAGTTCACCTTTCTGTTGGAGGGGATGTGGGATGAAAGGAACGATGGCACATATTTGCTGGGATTGTCCTAAAATACAGGAATTCTGGCAAGGAATAATACAACAAATACAGGAGATAACGGGGATTAGTATACTGAAGGATCCTTGGGTCTGTTTCATAATTCCGATTTCATGGTGAAACAATATCAGAACATGATGATATTTTATTTATTAAATGCAGCTAAAGGATTGATCCCCAGATTCTGGCAGATACAGGAATCCCTTAAAATAAAAGATTGTATAAATAGAGTGGAGTTTCCAAAAAAACGTTTTATTGAAGTATGAAAGGTAAACAAATGATAGACAGATACGGATCGCAGTCCGTGCAAAGTTTCTAGTACGTTCTCCCGTAACGCAGACGGGATCAAGACAATATATTAATTTGTAGAACATCAGAGGACGGAGTTCCACAGTAAGGCAAAAGTGATAGACGTAACCATAGCAATACTGACAGTAGCATGTACTTTAGATAATTATGGTATACACTAGGCTCTATGTAAGGAAAGTATACATAAGCGGATTCTGAAGTGGTCGTCAAAAGTATCCTCTCAAGGCATCTATGACATATATTTCCATCTCAAAAAAAATGTGGGTTACTGTTGTAGAATATTGTTACATCTGTATAGCTATGGGTGTTCCGTACCGAATGAGAATAATAGCTAATTAGACTATGAGAAAAGAGGGTGTAAATGAGAGAAAGAAAAGAAAAGAAAGAGAGGAGCGTGGGGATGGAGGAAGAATATGAGATGAGATATCAAAATGAGGTGGGAGGAGACGCACATGACAAATAGAAGGGGGGAATGGGGAGAGAGAGATGGAGAGAAAAAAAAAAAAAAAAGAGAGGGGGGGGGAAGTGGTTGGATGATGAGGTCCATATTTAAATAAGCATAACCAAACCAGTTACATCTATTCGTAACAGCCTGGCTGTATCTAATTCATCTTTTTAATTAGCGATATAATTCAGTGAATGACCGTTAATGGAGTTATTGCCGAGGTGAAAGTTCTAGAGGCCTTCGGTGTCTCCAAATCTTTCTCGTTCAATCCCTCAGCAAGCCAAGGTAAGTATCAGTAGTTTGGAAGTGGGTCCAACAAGCCCAAGTCTTCCTGAATCGCTCGGGGTGATCTTTTGCCACTGAGATCAGTTCCTCCATTTCAGCAATCCTCTGGATCCTAAGAATCCACTCTCGTACGGTGGGAATATAGGCTGATCGCCAATGAACAGGGATACACTGCTTTGCCGCATTTAACATGTGTAATGCAAGGGACTTACGGTAAATCCTCACCGGAAGGGAGGAGTGATGGAGTAGACATTGTGCTGGTGTAAAGTCTAGGGTGTAAGTGGTTACTTGTCTAATGATGTCCAAAATTTGTCTCCAGAAGGGCTGCAACAGCGGGCATTCCCACCATATATGGAGAAGAGTACCATTTGCCTGGGAGCATCGCCAGCATAAATCTGGCACTTTAGGATCAAATTTATGAATCACAGATGGAACTCTATACCATCTGGAAAAAACTTTGTAGTTGCTTTCTTGTGTAGAAACACATATGGAACCTTTATGCATGTGATCGTAAATGTGGTTCCATTCCTCAGGTGAGATTGAAATTTCTAGATCATGCTGCCAGGCTGCACAGGCCTTCAGTGAGTGAGATGTATTGGAACTTTCCAATAGGGAATATAATTTGGATATTACATGCCTCTGTGGGAGATCTGTAAAGCAGAGTTTTTCGAAAGCAGTAAGCGGTCTTGAATAATCCTTTAGATGTGGGGAGTTACGTAGAAAATGGTGGATTTGTCTATACATCCAAGGCGTTAAGGTAAGGGCTGGCCACGCCTTTGTAATGTCTTCTCTAGATCGGAGCTTAGAATCTTTGAGAAATTGACGTACTGTTAGGTTATCTTCCCGTCTATACCCAGCGAGAAAGGTCGTAGACATCCCTGGAATAAAGTCCGGGTTCAATTTGATCGGAGTGAAAGGGCTCGGAGAGGAAGAAAGTACTTTTTCCTGAAACACTTGCGCGCTACATCGTAAAGTGGGACCTATAAGTGGGTGCATCCGAAATTCAGAAGGGACATGGGCGGTTTTCAGCCATGGGGAGGTGGAAAGTGGTATCTTCGAAAAATCAGCCTCCAAACCGACCCAGATCTTATGAATGTGATTCGTGGTCCAGTCTACTAATCTGGCTAGGTGGCAAGACCTGTAGTAACGAGAAATATCCGGTAATCCAATACCTCCATTCTTCTTGGACATAGTGAGTTGGGTGAAGCTGATTCTTGGGCATTTATTATACCAAAGAAAAGAGGAGCAGAGCGTTTTATATGATTGAAAGAATGAATTTGGTAATTGAATTGGTATTGTTTGTAGTAAATATAATATTCTGGGGAGCACGTTCATCTTAAGTATGGCTGCTCTACCAAACCAAGAGAACCAAGGTTTATTCCACATCTGAAGGTCTTTGGAAATGTTACGTAAGAGGGGTAGAAAATTTGTTGCATATAGTTCGGTAAGATGGGATGGTAGTTGGATACCTAAATAAGTGATAGTTTCTCGTTGCCAGGTAAAGGGAAAATTTGATGTCGCTTGTTTAACCACCTCCGGTTTTAATGATACATTAAGCGCTTGGGATTTAGAAAAGTTAATTTTGAAGTTAGCCAAATACTGAAATAATTTGAAATCCTGTAACAAATTAGGTATCGTGATATGAGGATCTGTCAGGAAAAGCAGTATGTCGTCAGCAAAGGCTGCCACTTTATGCGTTTTGCCATTGATTAAAATCCCTTTAATGTTGGCATTATCTTTGATGCAATTCAATAAGGGTTCCAGTGTAAGAATGAATAGGAGAGGTGACAGAGGGCATCCCTGTCTGGTCCCGTTGCTGATCAGAAAAGAGTCTGATAGGTGTCCGTTCACTCGCACTCGCGCTGTGGGGGCTTTATATAGAGACATAATATAGGTCAAAAAGCGCAAAGGCAGTCCAATGCCAATCAAAACTGCCTCTAGGTAATCCCAAGCTAGTCTGTCAAACGCCTTCTCGGCATCTAAAGAGAGAAAGAATCCGGACTGTTGATTTTGGGTTAACCAATGATGTATATTTATGGCCCTTATTGTGTTATCTCTGGCTTCTCTTCCCGGAACAAAACCCACCTGATCCGGAGATATGATGGATTCTATAACATGTAGTAGACGATTAGCCAGAATCTTGGCAAAGATCTTCAGATCAACATTCAATAGGGAAATTGGTCGGTAGTTCGCTGGGGACGTGTGATCCTTATTCTCTTTGGGTATAACCGTAATGTGAGCCTCGGAAAGATTGCGCATGGACTGCCCCGGAGTGTTTAATGACTTGAAAGCCTGGAGAAATGGGAGTGCTAATACGTCAAGAAAAGATTTGTAATAAGAATTAGTAAAACCGTCAGGTCCTGGACTTTTACCAGGTTTCAACTGCATAATAGCTTGTTGTAGTTCCGCTAACGTCAGAGCACTCTCTAAATCTTTTGCTTGAGAGTGGAGTTTATATATAGGATGGAGAAACTATATCATATTGGAGAGGACAAAACTGAAAAATGTAAGAAAACTTGGGATAGATGGAAAGATTTTAAAAGATCCAAGAGATATTCAGAACTGATTGGAGTATAAAGGAGGGGAAGAGGCTAGGATAGGAATAAGGGTTCCTTTAGTCTTTGGTAGGTAGGAAAAGAAGAAGAAAAAGGAAATGGTAGGAGGTGGCTGGATGCAAGGGGGGGAGGGAGGAGGAGGGAGGGAGGGGAAGATAATATGTAAAATATGTTATGGAAATTGTGATTTTAATGTTTTGAAAATTTGTTGTATTTATAATGTAAAATTAATAAAAATATAATAATTAATTTTTTTTTTAATTAAAACAAAACAATCCAAATTAATTTGAAGTGCAGACTTTCAGCTTTAATTCAAGATGTTGGAACATATCAAGTACAAATTTTTGGAACTGCAACCATTTTTATACACAGTCCCTCCATTTTCAGGGGCTCAAAGGTAATTGGACAAATGAATATAATCATAAATAAAGTGTTCATTTTTAACATAATGTTGAGAATCATTTACTGGCAATAACTGCCTGAAGTCTGGAACCCATGTACATTACCAAAGACTGGATTTCCTCCTTTCTTATGCTTTGCCAGGCTCTAACTGCAGCTGTCTTCAGTTGTTCTTTGTTTGTGGCTATTTCTGCCTTTAGTTTTGCCTTCAGCAAGTGAAATGCATGCTCAATTGGGTTGAGATCAGCGATTGACTCGGCCATTGCAGAATATTCCACTTATTTTCCTTAAAAAAGCTCCTGGGTTGCTTTTGCAGTGTGTTTTGGATCATTAACCATCTGTACTGTGAAGCGCCGTCCTATCAACTTATCAGCATTTGGCTGAATCTGGGCTGACAGTATATCTCTAAGCACTCAAAACATTCATCCAGCTGTTTCACAATCGTGCACAGAAGAGGCAGACAGGGCCCTTATTTTGTTAAGAATTCTTCATGTTATCCCCTCATTCCCCCTCCCTCAGGAATGTAATCAGTGTATGTTGCTAAGTTCAAGAAGCCTGAGATCGCTGTCTATGCAATCCTCTTCCCAAATAAGGTAATTGGCTTGTCTGTTGTAAGAAGACACCAGATGATTTTGGGAAGAAAAGAGGCTGTTATGCTTTGTGTGTGAGAGAGAGAAAGCAGGGTCTCTGTCAGGAATGGACTTGCCAGAGGTGGTGGGACTCACCTGCCTTGTGGGCTGCAGTACCAGGGCTGGCCAGTGGGTGCTCTCAGCAACCAGAGGCTCACTCCTGCAATGAGCCATCACCTGAGGCTGATTACAACAGGTGTATTTAAGGAATGGCCAGGCCTGTGATCAGGGCCTTGGTGTATGTTTCCTGTGAGCCCCTGTACCTGCATCTTGTCTGCTTCCTGCCTTATCCTGATTCTGCTTTAATCCTGACTCTGCATGAACTCTGCCTGTCCTGACCTTGGCTATTCCTGACTGTGCTTCCGCCTGCTCCTTGTACCTTGCCTGCCCGCTTGCTACCGACCCGGCCTGCCCGACTACGTTTAGTATTGTTCTTATTGTTATCTGTTGGAGGTTTGGTTGCACTGTGTTTATGTTTAGTCTTGCACTGTGTTTATGTATTGTTTAGTCTTTAATAAAATGTATTGTTTATACTATACCTGGAGCCTGTGTTTCCCTGTGTCAGTCCACACATTTCTGGTCATACCCGGATCCCTAACAGAACACCAAGGCCATTCCTGACCAGAAGTGGCTGCACAGGGAAGCCATCTTGGCTTATTGTTGCTGGGAAGGATGCATCTTGATGAGGTGGTGTATTTGTCTCTGCTAGTCTTTGATGACAGAGATTATGCTTATCAGACTCTGAAGGAGTATACCAGAGATCAACTACTAGAATGCATAAGGATCGCTCATTGCCTAGTAGATCAGGGCACAGAGTTCTCTGAGGTGCAACCATTGATTCAGGTTTGTGCAGAGTTGGCTTCATCTGGTACCCCCGAATGCAAGGATGAATTTTTGCCGCCATTTACTGCCGACCAGGTAGAGTCCCTGGTGTGGTTATTGGAGGATGATGTGGATTACTTCTTGGAGCGTTATTCTGCATGTTCACAACAGGTGCTAAGAGATTGTATAAACGCAGTGCAGTCTTTGACCAGACAGGCTTTGTGTAAGCTGAGCTTTGTTCAACCCATACTGCAGACATGGTCAGACTTGTTGCACCCAGCCCCAGTCAGCTTGCAACGTCATTCCTCTGCTCAAGGCACTCTTCCTGCATCCCCGACAGCACCCCCAGTGACGGCCCAGTATACTCTGCTAGCTACCACATATCAGTCCCCTGCTCCCACTCGCTGCACCTATCCTATCTTTAACCCTGTAAAGAAGTCCTCTGTAGCAACTGCTCCCTCCATTGTTCCATCCCTCAGCTCTTCTCTGCCTGCAGCTGCTCTATCCACTTACAAACCTGCGCTTACTTCCTGCGCTCCAGTAACTAAAACCAGGAAAAAGGAAAATTCTTTCCAACCAATACCATCCTGCCAGTATCCAAACCGGTCAGCCTGCTGTCTGAGAACCCGCCTACCATGGTTCAGCCTGATACCCTGATGCCCGATGACCCAGTGTACCCTACCCAGCTTGAAGTGTCTACCCAGCCTGATGGTCCTATTATGCCAGATGACTCGGTGCCCGTTGTCGAGCCAGACGATCCAATGCCTGAGGACCTGGTGCCCACTGTCGAGCTAGATGACCCGATGCCTGATGACCCCGTGCCCGCTGTCGTGCCTGGTTAACCGATGCCCATTGTCGAGCTAGATGACCCGGTGCCCGCTGTCGAACCAAATGACCCAGTACCCGCTGTCGAGCCAGATGACCTGATGCTAGATGACCCGATGCCCGCTGTCGAGCCAGACGATCCAATGCCTGATAACCCGGTGCCTGCTGTCAAACCAGATGACCCGGTACCCGCTGTCGAGCCAGATGACCTGATGCCAGGTGACCTGATGCCCGCTGTCGAGCCAGATGACCCAGTGCCCACTGTCGAGCCAGATGACCCGTGCCAGATGACTCGGTGCCCGCTGTCATGCCAGTTGTCTCGGAGCCCGCTGTCGTGCCTGGTGACTCGGTGCCCGCTGTCTTGCCAGATGACTCGGAGCCCGCTGTCCTGCCAGTTGACTCGGTGCCCGCTGTCCTGCCAGTTGACTCGGTCCCCGCTGTCGTGTCAGTTGACCCGGAGCCTGCTGTCGTGCAAGATGACTCGGTGCCGGCTGTCTTGCCAGATGACTCGGTGCCCACGGTCTTGCCAGATGACTCGGTGCCTGCTGTCTTGCCGGATGACTCGGTGCCCGCTGTCTTGCCAGATGACTCGGTACCCGCTGTTGTGCCAGATGACTCGGTACCCACTGTCATGCCAGATGACTCGGTACCCGCTGTCGAGCTTGGTGACCCGGTGCCCGTGGTTCTGCTAGATGGCTCGGTGCCTGCTGTCGTGCTTGGTGACCCAGTGCCCACGGTTCTGCTAGATGGCTCAGTGCCTGCTGTCGTGCCAGATGGCTCGGTGCCCGCTGTCGAGCTTGGTGACCCAGTGCCCGCTGACGTGCCAGATGACTCGATGCCCGCTGTCATGCCAGATGACTCGGTGCCCGCTGTCATGCCAGATGCCTCGGTGCCCGTTGTCGAGCTTGGTGACCCAGTGCCCGCGGTTCTGCCAGATGACTCAGTGCCCGCTGTCCTGCCAGATGACTCGGTGCCCGCTGTTGAGCTTGGTGACCCAGTGCCGCAGTTCTGCCAGATGACTTAGTGCCCACTGCTCGCCTGATGGCCCGTTGCCCGCTGCTCCACCTGATGGCCCGGTGCCCACTGCTCCGCCTGATGGCCTGGTACCCTCTGCTCCACCTGATGGCCCGGTGCCCGCTGCCTTGCCCACTGCTCCACCTGATGGCCCCGGTGCCCACTGCTCCACCTGATGGCCCGGTGCCCGCTGCTCTGCCTGATGGCCCGGTACCCGCTGCTCCGCCTGATGTCCCGATGCCTGCTGCCTTGCCTGCTGCTCCACCTGATGGCCCGGTGCCAACTGCCCAGCCTGACGTACCAGCTCCTGATGCCCAGCCTGCTTCTGGAAATCCTGTGTCCAGCAATCTGCCTTCCTGCAGTCTCCTACAAAAAGATAGGCCTATCAGCAGGAGACCCAGCCAATCGCTTGATTCCGGCAGTGGGATGTCCAGCCAGTTGCAGGACCCAGGCGGTGGAACATTTGGGCCATTACGGACTGTTTGGAACATCCTAAGGCCGCTCCTTGAGGGGGGGTACTGTCAGGAATGGACTTGCCAGTGGTGGTGGGACTCACCTGCCTTGTGGGCTGCAGTACCAGGGCTGGCCAGCGGGTGCTCTCAGCAACCAGAGGCTCACTCTTGCAATGAGCCATCACCTGAGGCTGATTACAGCAGGTGTATTTAAGGAATGGCCAGGCCTGTGATCAGGGCATTGGTGTATGTTTCCCATGAGCCTCTGTACTTGCATCCTGTCTGCTTCCTGCCTTATCCTGATTCTGCTTTAATCCTGACTCTGCATGAACTCTGCCTGTCCTGACCTCGGCTATTCCTGACTACGCTTCCGCCTGCTCCTTGTACCTTGCCTGCCCGTTTGCTACCGACCCGGCCTGCCCAACTACGTTTAGTATTGTTCTTATTGTTATCTGTTGGAGGTTTGGTTGCACTGTGTTTATGTTTAGTCTTGCACTGCGTTTATGTATTGTTTAGTCTTTAATAAATTGTATTGTTTATACTATACCTGGAGCCTGTGTTTCCCTGTGTCAGTCCACACATTTTTGGTCATACCCGGATCCCTAACAGTCTCGCTGTAACATCGAAACTGAGTGAGAGACCAGAAATCCTTTTTGAGCTCATCAGACTTGAAACTGCTTAACCTCAGGCATCTTTTTGGCAAGTACTTATCTACCTAAACTTTGTTCTGTTATCTCTTTGCTGTGCTATTGTTATATATATATATATATATATATATATATTACATCTTTTTCCTGTAAATATGTTTATTGCACCCTTTTGACCTTTTAGTAATAAATATTACTTTCTAAAAGAGTTGAACTGTTTCTATAGCTCGTTAATGCAACTTATGAATTCCTGCCTCTAAAAGAGCGCTACTGTGTTTGTTTAACCCTCTGTATAACCTTTCTGTGGTGACCGTGCTATACAGACGGTTATCTCAACCCTCATAGTATTATTGCTGAGATTGCCGAGTTTCCTCTTTCTCTGTACAAAAAGGAGGTGGTGGCAGTGTGAAAGGTTAATTGCGTAATTTACCTGACCCAGTAACAATCACTCCCAGGCTGCCGGTACATCGATTGTGGTCCAATTAGCTGGAAAATTGTTGTGCAGGGTGCAGCTGGGCATGGCATTGTGATGCACGTGAAATCCCGGTGTTAGATTGGCTAGTCCTTCAGTCACGAGTTTGGTGAGAAGGTCAGGGGTCTGACGTCGTGTCAGGGCAGGAGCTGAGGAACGGACAGGCAGGCCTAACAATGTAACGCACTGGCTGACAACAACCACCACCCATAGACCGAAGTCCCTCAGGGCGCGGAGTCTAAGTCCCAGGCTGCCCTTCACCAGGGCCCCTGATGGTGGGGATGGACTTGACGCAGCCAGGAACCAGGTCGCGGCCCCCGAGACACCTCAGCTGCGGTAATGGCCGCCGCCAATGGCGTGTAGCTGGTGGAAGAGACAAAAGAGTAGTCAGACAAGCCAGGGTCAACAACAACAGGACAAAACAGTACAGGACAGCAGACGAGAATCACAGGTCACGAGCCGGGTTCAGCAACAGAGGGTCAGATCAAAGGAGAATACAAAGAATAGTCAAGTCACAAGCCGAATCAGATACCAGGAGAGTCACGAGAGTCAGAACAGAGTAATAGCAACACAAAGACACAAGACACAAGTGCAAAGAGCATGTGCGGGCCACAGGCTTATATGTCATCAGCCACACCCCTCTGGGGGATGGACCACAGAAACCTGAAGGCATAAAAGGATTCCCATCATGCACAGCAGAATCCAAGATGGACGCCAGCACATGGAGTAACATAACCTCAGGGAAAAGGTAGGACCTTGACAGTACCTCCTCCTCAAGGGCCCCTCCCCCTCCGCGGCTCAACAAAAGGTTTCTGAGGAAAGTGGGTATGAAAAGCGCGGAGGAGGGCAGGAGCATGGACATCCGCAGAAGGAACCCAGGAACGCTCCTCGGGACCATAACCGCGCCAATGAACCAGGAACTGTAATCGACCGCGCACCAATCGAGAGTCCAGGATCCGGCTCACCTCATACTCCTCATGACTGTCAACCCGGACAAGACGGGGCCGAGGAAGAGAGGTAGTGAAGCGATTGAAGATCAGAGGTTTCAACAGGGAAACATGAAAGATATTGGAGAACCGCATCCCAGACGGAAGGGCAAGGGCATAGGCCACCGGATTCACTTTGCGGAGAATGCGGAAAGGACCGACAAAACGGGGAGCTAGTTTGGGTGTGGGCACCCGAAGATTGAGGTTGCGAGTAGACAACCACACCCGATCGCCGACCTGGTATGAAGGAGCGGGCAACCGTCTGCGATCAGCCTGGAACTTCTGGCGCTGAGCTGAGTCCCTCAAGGCCCTCTGGATCTGCCCCCATGAAGAACGCAGGGCAGCAAGATGGTTCTCCACAGCCGGAATGTCCTGTGGTGAGAACCTCTCAGGTAATACCGCGGGTTGGAACCCGTAGTTGGCCATGAAGGGAGACATCCCGGAGGAGGAGTTGACCGCCGAGTTCCTGGCAAACTCTGCCCACGGCAGGAGATCAGCCCAATCGTCCTGATGGTCTGAAATATAACACCGAAGGAATTGTTCTAAGGCCTGATTGGAACGCTCCGCAGCCCCATTGGACTGCGGGTGGAAGGCTGAAGAAAAGGAGAGACTAATACCCAACTGGGAGCAGAAGGCGCGCCAGAATCTGGACACGAACTGACTCCCGCGGTCTGAGACAATCACCTTAGGTAACCCATGCAGGCGCAAAATCTCCCTGGAAAAGACCGTGGCCAGTTCTTGCGCTGTGGGTAATTTCCTGAGTGGAATGCAATGGCACATCTTGGAAAACCGATCGACAATCATGAAGATGACCGTATGATCCCGAGACACCGGGAGGTCTACAATAAAGTCCATCCCTAGATGTGACCAAGGACGCTCCCCATTGGGAATGGGTTGCAGAAGACCCAAAGGGAGATGTCGTGGAGACTTATTCTGGGCACAGATCGAACATGCCGCTACATAAGAGGCAATGTCGGCACGGAGGGTCGGCCACCAGAATAAGCGAGAGACGACCCAACACAGCTGGTTCTTCCCCGGATGCCCGGCAGTTTTGGCGTTATGGTAGGTACGCAGCAGGCGGGTGCGCAACCCCTCGGGTATGAAACATCTACCCTCCGGCCTCCCGGGAGGAGCATCAGTTTGAGCCGCCAAAATCTGCTCCCCAAGGGGAGAGGTCAGACTGGTGCGAATGGCAGCCAGGATCTGATCTGGAGGTATAAGTGAGATTGGCTCAGAGTCCTCTCTGGACAACTCAGAGTATTGCCGTGATAACGCATCAGCCCTGACATTCTTGGAACCAGGCAAATATGAAACCACATAGTTGAAGCGTGACAAGAACAGAGCCCATCTGGCCTGGTGGGGTGTCAATCTCTTGGCCTCCGAAAGATAAGTCAGGTTCTTGTGATCGGTAAGAATGAGGACCGGAACCGCGGAACCCTCGAGCAGGTGCCTCCATTCCTTGAGAGCCAGAATGATGACCAACAACTCCCGATCTCCAATCCGGTAGTTGCACTCAGCCGAGGAAAGCTTCCTGGAGTAGAACCCGCAGGGAAGTAGGGGTCCATCGGGCGACCGACGCTGAGACAGGAGAGCCCCTACTCCCGTCTCGGAAGCATCAACTTCGAGGACGAAGGGCAACCCAGGATTGGGATGCGAAAGAATCGGAGCCGAAGCAAAGGCAGCTTTCATAGCCTCGAAAGCTATGATGGCCTCGGATGGCCACTCGTGAGGGTTACTCCCCTTCTTGGTTAGGTCAGAGAGAGGCTTTGCCAATGTGGAGAAGTTCCTGATGAACTTCCGATAGTAGTTGGCAAAACCCAGAAAGCGCTTAATGGGCCAAAGACCATTGGGACGAGGCCACTGCAGAACCGCCGCAACCTTCTGAGGGTCCATGGAAAATCCCTCCGCGGAAATTATGTAGCCCAAAAAGGCAACCTGGGATCGATGGAACTCGCAGTTCTCGAGTTTACAAAAGAGTCCGTTCTCATGCAATCGTTGCAGCACCTGCTTGACATCCTGGACATGGGACTCCATGGAGGTAGAGTAAACCAAGATGTCATCCAGGTAAACCACTACGCACTGCTGCAACAAATCACGAAGGACATCGTTTATGAATTCCTGAAAAACCGCGGGCGCGTTACACAATCCGAAGGGCATCACCAGGTATTCGTAGTGCCCAGTTCTGGTGTTAAATGCGGTCTTCCACTCATCCCCCTGTCTGATCCGTACGAGGTTGTACGCCGCCCTAAGGTCGAGTTTGGTAAAGACTGTTGCTCCCTTAAGGCGGTCGAACAACTCAGAAATCAAAGGAATTGGATATGCATTTTTAATGGTAATCCGATTGAGACCCCTATAATCGATGCAGGGCCTCAATTCCCCACCTTTCTTCTTTACGATAAAAAATCCCGCTCCTGCTGGGGAAGTAGACTTACGAATGTGCCCCCGGGAAAGCGCATCCACAACGTACTCCTCCATGGCCTTATTCTCCGCAACCGAGAGAGGGTACACCCTGCCACGTGGAGGAGTGGCCCCGGGTTGCAAGGATATGGCGCAGTCGTAAGGACGATGCGGTGGTAAGGTACCAGCGCGTACCTTATCAATCACGTCCCGGTACTCGCCATAGTCGGTGGGCAACGCAGAGTCCGAGGAGGCACACAATACCTTAACCGGCCCCCGGATGCACCCGGCCCCACACTGTGGAGACCATGAGAGAATCTCGGCTGTTTGCCAATTGAAGGTTGGATTGTGCCTCTGGAGCCAGGGATACCCCAAAACCACCGAATAGTGTGGGGAAGAAATCACCTGAAAACAGGCCAACTCCCTGTGAACAGCCCCAATGGCTACCTCTATTGGCAGAGTCTCGTGGGTAACCTGCGTCGGTTGCAGGGGCCTGCCATCTATTGCTTCGAGAACCAATGGGGCAGCACGAGCCTGCAGGGGAATGGAGTGCTGTGCAGCAAACGAGCTGTCCAAGAACAACCCACCGGCCCCAGAGTCTACCAACGCCTGGGCCGTCACCGAGCCCCCCATCCAAGAAAGGACCACGGTGATCAGTGGCTTATCCTTGCGGAATGCCGGGGACGAGGAAACTCCACCCAAGATCTGTCCCCGACATGATCTCAGGTGCGAGCGTTTCCCGGACGGACCGGACAAGACTGCCGAAAGTGCCCACCGAGGCCACAGTACAGGCAGCGACCCTCCCAACGCCGAGCGGCCCGCTCCCCCTCGGAAAGGCGAGCAAACCCCAGCTGCATGGGTTCCCCACCAGACAAGCTATCCCCAGGAGGCGTGGGAGGAGAGGGAGGAACGGGTGGGACAGAAAACGCAGGTGCCAGTCGATTGGAAGGCCTCCGCAGGCGTTCCCTGAGTGAAGGCCTCTCCCTGAGCCTGGTGTCAATCAGGATCAGGAAAGAGATGAGCTCCTCCAACACCACAGGCAGTTCCTTAGCTGCAATCTCGTCCTTCAATGTGTCAGAAAGACCATGGGAAAACGCAGCCACCAGAGCCTCATTGTTCCAACTGACCTCTGCCGCCAGGGTACGAAACTCTATAGCGTACTCGGCCATGGTCCGTGAACCCTGATGCATGGTCATGAGCAGCTTGGCCGCCGAGGCGGAACGAGCCGGTACGTCGAATACCCTACGGAAGGCATCGACAAAACCGGAAAAATCTTGAATCACCGGGTCGTTCCTCTCCCATAAGGGATTTGCCCAGGCCAAGGCCTTGTATGAGAGTAGTGAAATTAGCAACCCCACCTTTGACCTCTCAGACGGAAAGGCGTGGGGAATAATTCAAAATAAATACCCACCTGGTTGAGGAACCCACGACACTGACTCGGCTCACCCCCAAAGTGCTGTGGCAGAGGGGCAGAACCAGTCATACCTCTGGGCGCCGCTGATGCAGCCGTCGAGGTGGTGGACGCAATAGGCGGAGAAGCAGCGGGAGAGACCACCGGAGAGACTACCGGCCTAATAGCACCAGTAGCAAGGTGTGCAGTGCGTGCAAGCAGAGTTTGCAACGCCTGAGCGAACTGATCCAACAGGTGATCCTGTTGATCGAGTCTGGTGACTAGCATTGGGAGCGAAGGCGTGCCTGCACCGTCAGGGTTCATGGCACTTGTGTAATGTCAGGGCAGGAGCTGAGGAACGGACAGGCAGGCCTAACAATGTAACGCACTGGCTGACGACAACCACCATCCACAGACCGAAGTCCCTCAAGGCGCGGAGTCTAAGTCCCAGGCTGCCCTTCACCAGGGCCCCTGATGGTGGGGATGGACTTGACGCAGCCAGGAACCAGGTCGCGGCCCCCGAGACACCTCAGCTGCGGTAATGGCCGCCGCCAATGGCGTGTAGCCGGTGGAAGAGACAAAAGAGTAGTCAGACAAGCCAGGGTCAACAACAACAGGACAAAACAGTACAGGACAGCAGACGAGAATCACAGGTCACGAGCCGGGTTCAGCAACAGAGGGTCAGATCAAAGGAGAATACAAAGAATAGTCAAGTCACAAGCCGAATCAGATACCAGGAGAGTCACGAGAGTCAGAACAGAGTAATAGCAACACAAAGACACAAGACACAAGTGCAAAGAGCATGTGCGGGCCACAGGCTTATATGTCATCAGCCACACCCCTCTGGGGGATGGACCACAGAAACCTGAAGGCATAAAAGGATTACTATCATGCACAGCAGAATCCAAGATGGACGCCAGCACATGGAGTAACATAACCTCAGGGAAAAGGTAGGACCTTGACACGCCGCAATCGTCACAAGTTGCTTCTGTCTTCTGTCACATCATCAATAAACACCAATGACCCAGTGCCACTGCTTCCACATGGCCATGCCATCACACTGCATTCACCATGTTTTACAGATGACGTGTGCTTTGGATTATGAGCTGTTTTAAGCCTTCTCCATACTTTTTTCTTCCCGTCATTCTGGTACAGAATCTTCGTTTCATCCATCCAAAGAATGCTTTTCCAGAATTGGTAAGTGGTGCCGCACCATTTAGTATAATTAAGTAGGTATAATTAACTATGTATAATAGTATCTGGAGTGAATGCTGGATAGCAATAATAATAAACACTACCTCAATCCAAAAGGAGTGCACATTTAAATACAATAAAAGTGATATTCAATAAGTGCATAAAGAAAAAATAATTTCTAAATAATAATAAATTGTACAACAAAATAATATAAATAAAATAGAGATAAATGATTCCTAAAAAATTAAGTGGAAAAGGAAAAGTAGAAAAAATATATAAAAATAAAAAATATCATAAAAAATAAATGTGTACCAACAATATTTATAAATAAAAAATAATAATATCCAAATTCAGTGTCCAAAAAAAATCTGTGGTGAAATCCTTGCTTAGATGGAATCCTTGCTTAGATGTTAACACTTATATGCACTCACCTCCTTGCTAGCCTTTTGCTACGTTAACTCAGCTTTAATGTGATTAAAGTAGTTGAAATCCTCTGGAGCTTCCCTGGATTCTTCTGGATAGGTTGCTTCTAATAGGAGTGTGATGGTTTAAACTTCCTTACATTGTTGTATAGGTTTCCATCTCCCTAGTTTCCTCGTTAGTATAGTGGGAGAAAAAGAAAGATATGCTGCCTTATCATTTTAAAAATGTGTTTTTAATACTCTTTAAATGCACTCACATGTGTGAAGTAAAAAAGCGCTTTGTAATACATAAAATCCCTCTATGAGGATGTGACAGACTTCCTCCATATAACTGCATGCACAATCTGTACTCGCCGTGACTGGAGTGATTGAAGTTGGGTTGCCGTGGTGACGTCAATGCCCCTCCCCAACGCGTTGCGCCACAGTTATTAAAATACATTATAGTCCATATTACATTATCAATACATTTGTTGTTATGAAGATAGCTGCATTTGCATATATATATATGTGTGTATGTTTATTTTAATGTATACATATATATATTTTTAATTTATTTTATTTTTATTTTCATGAATTTCCATTAAATACATTTCTTAAGTAATTTATATTGATATATTGTTTCTTTTAATATATTGTTATTTTTTGATTATTCTGTATACTCATTAGTGTATGTGACCGACTTTCCTCCAAAATATTGCGGACACAGCCTATATAACCGGCAGATACAGGGTTGATAACCAGTGGATGCAATAGTTATAAGTTTATGTACAAATAACAACGTAGTTGGCAACATTGTTTCAGGTTTATATAAACATCGGTCCATGATGATAGTTATAGAGTTTTGGCCCCAAAAAGATGGCCGTGACCATACCACCTTCAATTAAATGGCGCCGAATAGTATAAAAGAGGTCTATGCTAGGTGATGATCCTATCATATCCCCCGGAAGAAGCCACATGACCCCGTGGCACAACGCGTTGGGGAGGGGCATGGACGTCACCACGGCAACCCAACTTCAATCACTCCAGTCACGGCGAGTATAGACTGTGCATGCGGTTATATGGAGGAAGTCTGTCACATCCTCATAGAGGGATTTTATGTATTAGAAATCGCTTTTTTACTTCACACATGTGAGTGCATTTAAAGAGTATTAAAAACACATTTTTAAGACGATAAGGCACCATATCTTTCTTTTTTCTCCCACTATACTAACGAGGAAACTAGGGAGATGAAAACCTATACAACAATGTAAGGAAGTTTAAACCATCACGCTCTTATTAGAAGCAACCTATCCAGAAGAATCCAGGGAAGCTCCAGGGTATTTCAACTACTTTAATCACATTTAAAACTGAGTTAGCCTAGCAATAGGCTAACAAGGAGGTGAGCGCATATAAGTGTTAACATCTAAGCAAGGATTCCATCCAAGCAAGGATTCCACCACAGATTTTTTTTGGACACTGAATTTGGACATTATAATTTTTTATTTATAATTGTTGGTACACATTTATTTTTTATAATATTTTTTATTTCTATATATTTTTTCTACTTTTCCTTTTCCACTTCATTTTTTGGAATCATAATTTAACTCTATTTTTATTCATATTATTTTGTTGCACAATTTATTATTTAGAAATTATTTTTTCTTTATGCACTTATTGAATATCACTTTT
The DNA here is from genome assembly GCF_062004578.1 of Staurois parvus. NCBI lineage: Eukaryota > Metazoa > Chordata > Amphibia > Anura > Ranidae > Staurois > Staurois parvus. Next base: position 177,717 of record NW_028318764.1, on the reverse strand, counting down.
ATTGTATTTAAATGTGCACTCCTTTTGGATTGAGTTAGTGTTTATTATTATTGTTATCTAGCATTCACTCCAGATACTAATATACATACTTAATTATACCTACTTAATTATGCTAAAGGGCGTGGCACCACTTACCAATTTTTATACTAAACACACATACTGATGGGGATTTGATTAGGTGCCAGCGAACCACATAATAAATTATCCCAGTGGCTCACAAGTACTTATATAAAAATACTTTTCCAGAATTGGTCTGGCTTTTTTAGATGTTTTTTGGCAAAGTCCAATCTGGCTTTTCTATTCTTCAGGCTTATGAATGGTTTGCACCTTGTGGTGAACCCTCCGTATTTGCTCTCATGAAGTCTTCTCTTGATTGTAAACTTTGACAATGATACGCCCACCTTCTGCAGAGTGTCCTTCACTTGTCTGGATGTTGTGAGTTGGTTTTTATTTACCATAGAGAAGATCCTGCGATCATCCACCACTGTTGTCTTCTGTGGACGTCCATGCCTTTTTATGTTGCTGAGCTCACCAGTGCGTTCTTCTTTACTCAGAATGTACCAAACTGTTGATTTCACCTCTCCTAATGTTGCTGCTATCTCTTTGATGGATTTGTTTAGTTTTTGAAGCCATACAATGGCCTTTTTCACTTGCATGGACAGCTCCTTTGAACGCATGATGTAGGTTAACAGCAATAGATTCCAAATGCAAATACCACACTTAGAATCAACTACAGATGTTTTTTCTGCTTAATTGATGAAGAAATAACAAATAGCCCACACCTGGCCATGAAACAGCTTTTTATTCAATTGTCCAATTACTTTTGGTCCCTTGAAAAAGGGGTGATGGCTATTCTTAAGAGCTGGAATTCCTAAACCCTTCCTCCAATTTGGATGTACATACCCGCAAATTAAATCTGAGAGTGTGCACTTTCAGCCCATATCCATTATATAACTATAGCTTGAATATGTTTTGGTGAATACCTGAAAAAAACTAAAATTGTGCCTGTGTCCAAATATATATGGGCCTAACTGTATTTTGGAAAGAGCATTTGGGCATTAGATTCCGAAAGACATAGCTCCTTGAACCGGGTCAAGTCCCTTCTAGCCCATTCTTTCATCATCTTGTCATAAAAATGACATAGTTGGAAGTATTGGAACCATAGACCTTCATGAGTGGTAAAAGTGGAATTAAGCTCTCTCAGAGGTTTCAGACCTTTTGGGGTAAATTGTTGCCAAATAGGGGATAGGCCTGAAAGGTTGTCAACATAGTAAGTCCTTTTCGTCTAGCCCAGGTGGAAATCCTGGGGTGTCTAGTACTGGTGTTAGAGGCCCAGGCCTCGAAGAAAGGCTTATTTAAAAATACAGTTGTCCCAAACATACAAAAGAGAAGAGAGCAAAGGCGTTACTTGAGATATTTTCAGGCGATCATCGGGATGTAACCATGGAAGAGAAGTCAATGGGACAGGTGACAAGTCTGATTCAAGGACAACCCACTGCTTACAGAGGCTGTGAACCCAATCCAAGACCCTACTAAATAAAGCTGCTATATGATATAGTTCCAAGTGTGGCAGACTTGCACCACCCTCGTCTCGCTTCTTCACCAAGATATCATATTGGAGTGTGGCTGGACCAAGGACCTATGCCATATATGTTTGAGTAGTAATGAACGCACCAATCAAAAAATGAAGCGAGCAGGATGGAAGATGCAAGGTCAGACGAGCTGGGTCGGTAAAAGTCGGGCAGATCTAGCATAGACAGTAGACGGCAGGGTAGTCAGGTCACAGGACAGGTCAGCAGCGAAAGTTCAATTAGACAGGAGCAGAAGAGTAATCCAAGACAAGCCGGGTCAGGGCAGGTAGCAGATAAGCGAAGATCAGGAACAAGCCGGGTTAGTATCAGGAGTCAGGCACAACACCCTCAGAAGCTGTAGACCAAACAGCAATGAGACAAAACTGCAGCCTGTTTAAATAGCCCTTTTGGTGCCAGCATTAGTGACAGGCATGCACCAGAATGAGCGAGTGCACATGCACACACACGTGTAACTGCGCGTGGCTATGCCCAAGTAAACACACATCCGTCTGGCCCGTTATTGTTATGCGCATACTTATGCGCCGCAAATCTTCACCAGCACTATGGGAAAGTGTTTCCTGACAATATTGTATAGGCTTTGCGAGCATTTCTGAGGGAAATTAAGCCCCCTAATATTTAGGGATCCAAATTTTATTGAAGTCATAATATTAATTATAATAATATTGGAAACGTTGTATAATCACGCCACTTCCATCGGATGCCAAAAAAAAAAAATTGAAAAAGAAAGGAAGGAGGAAAAAAAGAGGAAAAAAAGAAAAACTGTGTCCATTCTGACACGCAGTCCACCTGGGAAAAATAAAGGTCCAAGTGGACACCTATAGGGGGTAAAAGCCTAAAGAGGGACCTGCCCCCATTCCTGTTCCTTTCCACATCACAGATAAAAAGAGCTACAAGTTTGCATTCAGTAAAGTCTCCCACAGAAAAAGCATCATACTTTTATCACGATCAGGGTCTGTGAGTGACCCCAGCAAACAGTGATCCGGGCACAGTGTTAAAGGAGAATCCATGTGATCATGAAGGAATTGTATAATCTGCTCTCAAAACCCTTGTACCTGAGGACAAGTACCAGACTAGATGGGTAAAAGTCCCAGGCGCTAAGTGACATTTAGGACACAGGGGACTGCGGTTAGGTTGCAACTTAGCCAACCTAATTGGAGTTAAGTACACATAATGCAGAATGTACAATTGAGTCAAACAGTCAGATTATTTTGGAGAGACTTTTTTTACAGTTCTCCAAGATGTCACTCCACTCATCATCTAATGCCCCAATGTCTGGCTTCCATTGGTCTTTAAGAGCATAAGCTAGTTTAGACACCGAAGAAACCAGTAGTATATTAAACAGACTGGAAATCAAATTAACTGATTCTTCATCTTGGAACACTTCCACTATTTCTAGGAAGCATAGAACAGGAATCCCAGAAGCAAATTGTGTTTGGAGTGCATGTCCTTGCAAATATAAAACAGCATGGAATTGAGTAGTGAGAATTCAGCCTGTAACATTGGAAACTGTTTAATCGTCCCATTAACCAAGACATGTGAGAGGTACAAAATGACCTTAGCTATCCACAGGCCTGGATTTTGAATGAGCAACAGCTCAGGGAGACGTCTGTTAAACCACAACTGGGAAGAGGCATGCAACTCTGTGACTGTAGTCTTAGAGACTGCCAGGTATCACACTCTTTTGAATTGGTAGGCAGAGCTATTATGGGAAGAAAGGACCGGAGACCCCTTTAGTCCTCTAAATACATCACAAAAAGGGTGGAGTAGCCTTATCATTAGTAAGGGCCTGGTAAAGCATCAGATCCAACGCATTGATATGATAAAGATGGGACAGCTGGGATGCAATATAACAGAAACCAAAATCAGGTAGAGCAACTCCTCCCAATGTAGATGGGTTTTTTAAGGGTCACCAGGACAGCTTTTGTCTACTTGTTCGCCAGAAGAGAAGATTGTAAGATACTACCTATAGTTTTAAAGTATTTAAAGGGTTTATATAAGAGGGAATGCTAGAGTATATAGAAAATCTTTGGGAGCAATATCATCTTAATTAGGCTTATTATCCCCATAACTCCCAGTGGCAATTTGGCCCTGAGCTGAGTTTTAGTCTTTAGTCTTTGGGGGTATAGTGGCTCAACATTCAAAACCAAATAATCTATAGGGCTTCTGGTGATCTGCACCTCCAAATACTTAAAAGAACTAACTCTGAATAATGGGAATGTAGAATACTCTTGAGTGTGGAGAAATAAATCAATGGGAAGGATCTGAGACTTATCTCAGTTTAGCTTGAGTCCCGAGAAATCTCAAAACGCTACAGACCCGAGTCTGCCAAATGTAGTAACATATCATCTGCATGTAAACTTATGGACTCAAGGAAGTCCCCTTCTTTCAAGCCATTGATATCAGAGTGGGTTCGTATGGATGTTGCCAGTGGTTCCGCCTCCAAGGCATATAATAGTGGTGATAAAGGGCATCCCTGATGCGTGCCCCGAAAAAGGGGGAATGCTTCAGAGACCCATCCATTTGCCAATATTCGTGCTGTAGGGGAATGATAAAGAATATGCAGTGACTTGATAAAGTTGAGGCCAAATCCAAACTGATGCAGGCATGGCATCATCAATAGGTCCATTCAACAGAATTGGAAGCCTTGGCAGCGTCTAATAACACAACCACTCTGGTACCAATATTATCATGGGTGGCTTGTAGGTTCCTAAATAGTATTCTGGTATTAAATGCTGTATTTTTACCAGGCATAAAGCCTGTCTGATCAGGATATAGGCCATCCGAGCCAGGTGCCTTGGCATTGGCAAATTTTGCAAGAGCCAATTCTATTTCACCTTTTGCACCTTCACCTTCAAGCATATTCACTTGCTCCTGTGACACTGAGGGGAGAGACAGATCTCTAAAGAACCCCGCCATAACAGAAATGGGGGAGTCCACTTTAGAGGTATACACATTCCTAAATAAAGTCACAAACTCTGCCGTGACAAGTTTGGTATCTAATATTTGGCTACCATGCAGGCCCCTCAGCACAATAGCTATATGTGGTCCAGCATCCAAATGTGCCAGATGCACAAGCAGTTTTCCCGAGCATTCAAAAACTGCCTGTTTACTAAAGAACAATTTATGTCTGGCTTGCTCATATGCAATCTGATCTACTATTCTAGCTTAGAGCTTTAAAATAGAGCCTATCTGTGGTGTAGGGTCTGCCATAAATGTTGCATCCAATTTTGTCAAACTATCTGTTGCCTACTGAAACACAGCTCTAGAGGATCTCTTTAGTCATGGTATCCTTTCTGTAAAATTAAGGCGGGCATGTTTTTTAAAGGTTACCTATACCATTAAGAAACTGGAAGAGTCAGTATTATTATAAAAGAAAAATTCCCATTCTCTAGTTAAGTCATCAATTTCCTTAAGGCCATCAGCCAAATGGGGTGCAAGCGCCAAGTCGGTGTAGGGAAGCCGTCCTTGCTGAACTAGCCAAATTTCAATCAGTGTATGGCTAGCATTACTTTCAGCATCCCCTAGAACCAGGCTTCCTGATGATGTCTAAATATGACAAAACACATAGAGATGGTACTTCTGTGTGAAAGGGGCCGTGTCATCATCCAAGGCATCCAGTCTTGCACCAGGTCATTTTTCTTAAATGTTTGGTGGATCAGCTTCCACCTTATAGACCATGTGATTGTGCCAGTGATCTGATCCAGAGGGCCTGTGTTCCTAGAGGTTGGGTATATCCCCTCAGTCTAACTGAGACTGAAGCAATGTAAGAATACATTGCAGAAAACCTAAAAAGGGGTTTATTTGTAAATCCTCCTTACCCTATTGGAGCAGAATTCTTGAGATGAAAGATGGCTTAATCTGTCTCTTCATAGGCTATCATGGCCTGAATGCCACCACAGTGAAAAAATGCTATCCATTACCCCTCATTATTGAACACTTTGACTGTCACTGAGGGGCTCTGATGTTTACAAAACTAGACCTGTGTGGAGCCTACGATCTAATTTGCATCAAGGAAGGTGATGAGTGGAAAACAGTGCTTATTACCAGGAAAGACTACTTTGTACTACTATGACTGCCATGATTATCTTAGTCATGCCCTTTGGGCCCAGATGTTTTCCAATACTTCATGGTCAAGATCTTTTGTGGCCTTGTATATGTCTGCATAGTTGTCTTCTTGGAAGGCATGTTCATCTTTTTTCAAGATCTTCCCATACACAGGCAAAACGTCTGCACAGCTTTTGAGCATCTTTGGGATAATGAACTTAAAGCTAAAACAGAGAATTTACTTTTGCGAACTTCCCCAGGTACCCTTTTTGGCTAAATTGTCTCCAAGCATAGGCTTTCAATGGATCTGGAAAAGGTAGCCACCATTACTAACTTGCCCTTGCCCAGTGACCTCATGGTTAATTAGCACTTCCTAGGCTTCACCAACTACTACCTGAAATGAATTAACAATTGCTCTGTGCTGGCTGTCCCAATTAAAGCTCTAACTTGGAAGAATGCTGATTCCAAGAATTAGATTCCCAAAGCAGTGGAAGCATTTCACACCCTTAACAAACTTTTTCTCCAGCTCTGCTCTCATGAGCCCAAACTTGAACAAACATTTTTGTCATTGAGGCACGTGCCTCTTCTGTAAGAGTTGGGGCAGTTCTCTTTTCTATAAGAATTTTTCCCATACAGAAGAGAACTGCTCCATCAGGGATTGGGAATTGTTGCTAAGCTGGTCTCTTAGAAGACTCACCTTATTCAATTACTATCTTTATGGATCATAAAAACTTCCAGTACCTTCAGACAGCATGTTACTTGAAACCCAGACAAGCCCGTTGGTCTTTATTTTATTCTTTGCTTGATTTTGTTATCACTTACAAGCAGGGAACAGCCAATTCTTGTGAGGATGCTCTTTCACATTCTGTTGAATCACAAGACTCTGAAACATCTGTTAAGCCAGAGTTAATTATTCCTTCTAGATATATGAACATGTATGCTGTGTCCCTTTAAATCAGGGGTGGGCAAACTTTTTGACTTGAGGGCCATAATGGGTTCATATATTGGACCCGGGGGCCGGACCAAGAGTAGATGAATGATGTGTATGTGTGAATTAATATAAATTAAATTAAAATTAACAACCACTACTTACTGTGTAGCAGGGGAAAAGATGCAGGCCGCACAATCGCCACCAGTCACCAAATGAGACTGCGCAGTGCTTTCTTCTTGTTTCAATCCGTACTCCCCCACAGCCCCGCCCCCCACTAGCTGCTGGCCGGCCCAGCCACTACCATGCCATCCATAGTAAGTATAGTAATATTCCCCCATAGTAAGCATAGTAATTAATCCCCCATATAGTAATTCATCCCCCATATAGTAATTCATCCCCCATAGTAATTCATCCCCCATATAGTAATTCATTCCCCATAGTAATTCATCCCCCATATAGTAATTCATCCCCCATAGTAATTCATCCCCCCTATAGTAATTCATCCCCCCTATAGTAATTCATCCCCCCTATAGTAATTCATCCCCCATATTAATTCATCCCTCATATAGTATTTTATCCCCCACGGTACTATTCCCCCCCAAGTAGTAAGCCAAGTCCCCCCTGTGTCAATTCACTTACCTTTGCTCCGCGCGTTCCTCTCGCCGTGTTCCCGCGCCGTTCCGGTCTTCAGGGCGGACTGTGAGGGGAGCCTAGCTCCCCTCACGTTCGTCACGCTGCCCCGCCGCACACACCTCCTGACAGCCAATGTTTGCCTGCCCTGGCTGCGGGCCGGATTAAAAGGTCCGCCGGGCCGCATATGGCCCACGGGCCATAGTTTGCCCATTGCTGCTTTAAATGCTCACACCTCAGTGCAATAAATATATTTCAAACCTTGTGCATAATAAATATTACAGTATTTCATATCCTAACTGCCAGTTGTTTAGGTTAGAAGACTGATAGAATGTCAATGTCCTGGTGCAACAAAAAGTAATAGGGATAAGAGCTAAGATTTCAATAACTGTCCTGAATAAATACAACATAAATAAGTGCTTTTACTGCTTGTTCAGAATATATCAATTCTTTAGTGTGCCTGATCTGGGCAAAAGTTCACTTTAAGGCCTCATGCATACAGGATATCTATAAAAGCCCCTCTGAACACCAGAACTCTTGGCGGAAAATGATGCTTAATAGTGTGCTCAAAGCTGCATATTACACATTTGTTTAGGCATGTCTTGGCGTGTTTAGGCACATACAGCATTTATTCATAAATGCTTTCTACTGACCAGAATATTAATTTGTTCTGGCTGTTGGAATGCCTTAACATGCACAGGCTTTACATGTTTAGCATTTATGCACATCAGCTTCTCTCAAGAGCTTGCTTTTGGTATTTTTGTATTCTGCCTATAAACAATCCTCTTTTAATATGCCTGTAAATGCCTGTGTCCATGGAGGCATAGGGTTGATTTACTAAAACTGGAGAATGCAAATTCTGGTGCAACTCTGCATACTTTTCAGTAGGGTACGGTCTCCCTTTTTCCTCTCAATTTGTGACTACGAAGTATTAACATCTATTACATTTGCAAAGCCTAGCCTCCCTGCTGCCTAACGGCTTGACCAGCCAGCTCCTTGACATTGACTTGCTAGAACACTACACAGAACACTCAGTGATCACTTGGTAGAAAAAAAGACTGAAAAAACAGTACCCTCAGCTTGCAGCAGTGATAATATTATTATCCAAGAATGTTGTTTTCTATCAGACCTTGAAATAGACAACAGCTCATTGTCACATGTTTTAATTTATAAAAGGTACAGCTGAAAAAAAAAAGAAAGTTGCTGTATAACCAGTGGCATAGTGTGGGGGGTGCAGCCGGTGCAGTCGCCCTGGGCGCAAAATTTAAAGCAGCACAAAAATTAGTCCCCAGCCAGTGCCTGGGTGACATCGCACAGGCTGCAGAGAGCCAGAGACACAAGGGCAGCACACCACTCTGGCTCTCACCATCCAGAGCGGCTCTGGCCAGTAACATAGGCAGCACCTTGGACAGAGGCAGTGGCGGGGTGAACAGGAGGTGGGGGAGACCATAATCTCTGGCAGCAGCTCGTTCACTGCCACCAGCAGGGCACAGCAAGCAACACTGAGCAGGTCTGTGCAACTGCAACACACTGACACACAGTGACGGGAGGATTGGTGGGGAGGTTTATCATTGTGGGAGCGCAAACATTGTGAGCCATCAGATTTGCAGAACTGTCCACACATCAAACTCCCTCCTCCAGCCAGGATCCATGCAGGAGTAGAGAGCTCTCACCTCTGATCTCCAGTGCAGGCATCTACAAAAGGGGATGCATATGCACACACACAAACGCACACACACTGTGAACAGCCATACTGCGCATGGATGTGAGCGCACACACACTGTGCACATTCACATGACACACAGACTGTGCACACTTCGCACTCCCCCATCTTACACAGCAGAGGTATACCACAGCCCCCAGTCCTGGACCAGAATAGGGAGAGGATGCTGTACTGGAAGAGGGGTGGGGGCTGTGGCCAAGGCACATTCCACATTGCAATCCCCCCTCCCAAAGTCAAACATTAATTGGGTGCTATATGCATATAGGTGTACATACATGCAGTGCAGTGAGGGAGGAAAACAAGAGGGAAAAAGAGAGAATACATGGAAGAGAGAGGAACAGAGAGAGAGGTGGGAGGGTGGAGGAGCAGACAAAAAGGGAGAGAATGAAGAAGAGAGAGAACAAGAAAGAGAGAGAGAAAAGGGAAATATAGAAGGAGAGATGAAAAGAAAAAAACAAGAAATAGGGAAAGAAAGGAGGGGAGAGAGAATAGAATACATGGAAGAGACAGGGAAGAAGAGAGAAAGAAATAGAGTGAGTGATAGAGAAAGCAAAGTGAAACAGAGGAGAGAGAAAGAAATGGGGAGAGAAGAAAAAATGGAATAAAAAAGAAAGAGGGATAGGGATTTATTTCAGGTACTTATATAGCGCCATCAATTTATGCAGTGCTTTACATATATATTGTACATTCACATCAGTCTGTAACCCTCAAGGGGTGTACAATCTAAGGTCCCTAAGTCACATTCATACACATACTAGGGACAATTTAGACAGGAGCCAATTAACCTACCAGCATGTCTTTGGATTGTGGGAGAAATCCAGAATACCTGGAGGAAACCCACGCAGGCACAGGGAGAACATGCAAACTCCAGGTAGGTGGTGCCATGGCTGGGATTCAAACCAACGACCCTAGCACTGCCAAGTGGAAGTGCTAACCATTTAGCCACTGTGCTGCCCAGGATAGAGGAATTGCTAAAAATCCGTGGGTTAGGGGGCACAAATTACTTGCCTTGCCCCGGGTGCTGACAGCCCACGGTACGCCACTGTGTATATCGTAAAATGCCGCAAGCAATATACCACAAATGTATTTATGCAAACTTGTTTCTGATAGTTGTACTTAAAAAGAAATGTCAGTTTCAATATTTAAATTTTTTTTAACAAACTACTTAAAGTGGATCTAGACTGTATCCAAACACCACAAAACAAAAACACTATTTAATTAATTTTTAGTGTTCGAAGCAAACTCCCCCTTATCTTTGCATGTATTCACGTTTTATTTTGCTGAGAAATCACACTAAAAAACACTCCCTATCATTTGTGGTTGTAGCCATCTTAAGTAAGGGCAGATGATTCATGTATCATTTACTTCCTGGAATCCATCTGCCCTTAGCTCAGGCATACAAGCAGACGGATGTGCTTATAAAGCCCCTATTCCCCTCCTGAGGACTCCTGGGATATATGTCATCAGTTGCCTGTGCACAGAAACCAGGAAGTAACTGAATAAATGGATAAAAAAGTTTAAAACCAGTAAATATAATATTCTTTGCTATATATTTACTAATGTTAGTAGCATAAGTAATAAAAATAGTCTCTTGATTGAGAGTAAAGTTCCACTTTAAACTAGCACCATCCTTATTTACCCATGAACTCTATCAAAATAAACCAAAATGCAACAATATGAAAAAATGACAAATATTAAAAAAAAAAAGTATGAGCTGTATAAATATCAGTCCTAATAACATTCCTTTCCTATTCTTTCAGCATAACAACATTACTTCCATCACAGATGATACCTTCTGTAAATCAAATGACACCCGATACCTCCGTACTAGATTGGATGAAGTAAGAATGGAAGAAAATCCAGTGATGCTAGGAAAATATCCAAACAGTTTCACCTGTCTCAGAACTTTACCATATGGCTCATATTTTAAATAATGGGCGACCATTAACACCATCAAGTTGCAATGTCCTTTTCTTCTTAAAAGAAATATTAGTTTACACTTTGAATTTTTTTTTTGCAGTGGCAAATGTTTTGAAAAGTTCCAGTAATGTAGAGTTTTTTTTTATAGGGCTTGCATATACATAAGTAAAACTGTAGCTTACAAGTACATCCATGGTATTGATACACATCACGTATTATTATTATTACCACTTACACACTTACAATTATTATTGATCTACCATATACTTTTAAGTAATTAGTAGCTTCACATTGTATTACAATTAATAATGTAAAGCATATTTGATCTATTAGGATTAAGGATGTATTTAGTTCAACGTATATAATTAACTGAATTATAGCTTTACTTACTGTTCTCTTCCTACTGTCCATTTAGTTTTCTATAGTAAAGCATCTTTTCAGTAAGCAGACGTTAAAAAAAGCAAAACAAAAAAAATAAACAGACTGAAGAGCCTTATTTCAGAAAACATTTTCCAACCATTCATGAAATTCCATTAGTGTTTCTCAGCAAATGCACTGTAAGAAAATCTATGAATGTCTCAGTATAAGCAACAGTCCAGGTGTGTTAAGCTGATAGAGTGTAGAAGTATGGAAGCTGTCTTCATGGACTAAAGGCCCATTCAGGACTATGTGCTACAGTAACACATGTAACACACCAGTCAGGTGCAATGCCGTCATTTTGAATGCCATCCCTACCACATTAAACCAGTGCACACAGAGTGCACCTGTGTTGAATGTACGCCAACAAACCACGGTAACACACTACTGTTCATTGTGGCATGATTTTAGGTCTGTTACGGTGGCAGACCATTTGGATTGCCTGCTGTAAAGCAACATGTTTTAGCATACCACATCAAAGTAGATCGGTTCCTATAGGCCCTTTATGTAAGCCTGAACTCTAAAAGCAAAGTTTTGCTACCTTAAAGGGAAAAATCTAGTAATGTAAATAGTGTCTAATCAGTAAACTAACATAAAAAAACAGCGCAATCTCCCCAAAAACTCTGTAGTACACCAAATATTTACTGCTGCTCACACCCTGTGTTCCCACGTGTAATAAAACATCAGAATACTATGCAAATAGTGCTGTACAGTGGTATACCACACTCCCAGCGACAATAATGGGACTATACCACACTACAAGTGACAATATATAATGATATCTTCCAAGAAAATACAAGAAAAATGTATAATTCCATATACAGAAAGCACTATGTATAATTTTCTTTTTTGAGCTTTCCATGTATGTTATGTGAAGAATGGCCTTGGATGGAGATGGATTGAGAACCACCAGGATGCCATTATGAGAAACACCATTCCTGGCATAGGCACCCTGCCTTAAAGGGGAAAGAGCATAAGACCTAATACCTTGGTTAGGTCATAAGATCAGGTGAGCGCATTAGAATATCGGTTGTGGGATTGTACCATGTATGATGGATAACAGAACATGAAAACAGACTTCATAAATAACTAAATAAATTAAAGGCATGGACAAAGAATTTTTGTGAATAACACATGAATTTTATTTACTAATGGAGACTCAGTTTAGTGTATATTGCAAATTAGCAATGCACACATTTTTTTTGGAAGATATCATTATGTATTGTCACTTGTAGTATGGTATAGTCCCAGTTTTGTCGCTGTGAGTGTGGTATACTACTGCGCAGCACTAATTGAATAATATTCTAGTATTTAATCAGTACCTTAAGGGTTAATTTACACTTTGATTTTAACACACATTTAAGCTCCTTGCTTTTTGATGTCTTTTTAGATGTTTCTGTGATGCTTCAGTAATACTTGGCAAATGCCTTTTATCTATTGATTTTCTATTTGTTTTAAAGCAGCCCAGTAGAACCTGAGCTCAGTAGTACCCCCACTCAGCAGATCCCCAGCACATTCGTAACCCTATTCAGCAGATCCCCAGCTCATAAGTATCTCTAGTTAGCAGATCCCCAGCTTATTAGTACTCTCATTGAGCAGATCCCCAGCTTATTTGTACGCTCATCCTGCTGATCCCCCACTCAGTAGTAACTCCCTGTTCTGCTGGTCCTCCACTCAGTAGTAACCTCCAGTTCTACTGATCCTCCACTCAGTATTAACCCTCAGTTTTGCTGACTCCCTGCTCAGTAGTAACCCCAAGGCTCTGCTGATCCCTCAATAAGTAGTAACCCCCAGTTCTGCTGATCCTCTGGTTTGCTGGTCCTCCTCTCTTTCCAGTCCCCGCTCACCCCTACTAGTTTCTCCTGCTCCTGTACCCCAGCTCTGCTGATCTTCTGTCACTAAGTCCTCTCTCTCTGGTCCCCGCTCACCTTCAGCTGTAGCATTCCCATGTTGCATACCACAGGTGCCATCTGCTAGTTGCTCTAGTTCAGTCTGGACCCCACTCACCTTCCTGCTGCTTCACATTGCACACTAGATGTGAGGTCTGCACCAGACACATCCAAAATATATATACCTGAACAGGAAGTGACTGCTGATGACGTCTTACCGGTTCGCTTGTTTGTTTCCCAGTGTATCCTGGGATATCTCATACCTGCAATACCTCCGAAGCAAAGCTAACTCAATAAAAGCTTCTCAAAAGCTGCAGGAGCTGTTAGTAAGCATTGTCATAGACTTCTATGGAGGCTTTAGAGACACTTTGAAGCACCTATAAAGTGGCATGGGGTATAATTTCGAAGCGAAGTAAAATACACACAACAGCGTGAACAGGACTGTAAGGTGATCATTTTATTTAGTGACATGTGCTTTGATTTGCATTCATGCTTTAAAAAACCATGTAAAATGCAACATTTTGAAGCAAGTGTAACTGGGCTTGTTTACACATGCTTCAACTTTAACACACATAGAAGCACCTTCTGCTTCAACATGTTTTTGATGCTTCGGTGATGCTTCAGTGTTTCTGTAATGCCTTTTGAAACTTTAATGAAGCTGGGCAGATGCCCTGTGTGTATTGATTTTCTATTTGTTTTAAAGGGGCCCAGTAGAACCCTGCCTCAGTAGTGCCCACATACAGCAGATCCCCAGCTCATTAGTACCCTCATTCAGCATATCCCCAGTTTATTAGTACTGCTATTCAGCAGATACCTTGCTCAGTAATACCCCCAGCTCTGCTGATCCTCCGCTCAGTAGTAACCCTCAGCTCTGCTGATACTCTGCTCAGCAGTAACCCCCAGCTCTGCTGATCTCCCACTCAGTAGAAACTTCCAGCTCTGCTGATCCTCTTCTCTTTTTCATCCCCACTCACCTCCTCCCTACCTATATTGCTCCCACATTGCACGTTACGTGTGACATCTTCTAGTTTCTCCTGTCCTTTTTCCCCAATTCTGCTGATCCTCTGCCACTCAGTCTTCTCTCTCTGGTCCCTGCTCACCTTCCGCTATAGTGTTCCCATGTTGTGCACCACGTGTACCATCTGCTAGTTGCTCCATTCCAGTCCAGACCCTGCTCACCTTCTTGCTGCTCCATGCTCCACACCACATGTGACATCTGCACCAATATATACACACGAACCAGAAGTGATTGCTGATGACGTGTTTCCTGTTCATTGTTTATTTAACAGTGCATCATGGGATGTCCTATACCTGCAATACCTCCAAAACAAATCGAAATGGACACTGAATAAAAGACCCTCAAAAGCTGCAGGAGCTGTTAGCAGTGTCATAGGTTTTTTTTTTTTTGGAGGCTTTGGAGATGCTTTGAAGCACCACGAAAGCTACTGGAGGTATAATTTTTGAACCAAAGCAAACACGATGTGTGAACAGGACTGTAAGTTTCCCATTTTATTTAGTGGCAGGTGCTTTGATTGGCATTCAGAGTGCTTTAAAAAAGCTTATCCAGTGCCACATTTTGAAACAAATGTAAACAAACCCTAAAATATTTACCTTTTGTTTGCCTTTGTTTTGAATTCCTCTCGTGTTTTGGGCCTTAGGGCCCTTTCTCACGACAGGACTGATCAGGTTCGCCTGTCCATTTTTCAGGCAGACCCGATCGGACCACAAATTGTACTCTATGGGGAGGCAGGTGTAAACAGACATGTGTCCGTTTACACCTGCTTGCATCTGATCTGATCCGCTAAAAACAGATTGATGGGGAATCCATTCCCTATCGATCTATTGAATTGAATGACATTCGGATGTAAATGGACAGGCAGTCCATTTTCATTCGACTGCCCCATAGAGTACAGTGGGCTGTGGACGTGTTCTGTCATCTTCCTGCTCAGCGGGGATTAGCAGATAGATCCCCTGTTGAGCCCCTTGTGAAAGGGGCCTTATAGATGTATATCAACAATGTGAACATAAGGTACTGTGCCTGTGACATCAATTCTCATATGATCTGGAGCCACTGTATGCTATTCACTGTTCTTGCTAGAAAGTAAGCTGTACAATTGCTGCACTAAGCATCTCCCTCCTTCTGTTTCATTTATTTTGTGGATTTGTTCTTCCCTTACTCCTCCCACAGTGTCTTGTTTTCAGGCTTCAAATCACCAATTATCAGGAGGCACCACTAGAGGCAGGAAGAAGCAAAACATTGTATCTTCCAACATGGCCTCCTTTACACAAAGACAAAGTGTAAAACGAGACATAAGTCAGTAGTAGGAAAAAGAACAGCTGCAGGGAGATAATACAGGGAAAACTGGTGACTACTCATCAGGCTTGGTAAAGCACACAAGTTAATATTTTACACATTAGAGACTGCATACTTATACACCCAGTCTGCAACAAGAGCTCCTATATTCCTGACCTCACAATTCCTTTTAAAAAACAGACACTATACTGCTAAGGGCCCATTCACAGTAGCCCTGTTAACTGTGGCACATTAATGTGAATTGTGTTAGGGCAGTCCATCCTTGTGAAATCAGTACATTGTAACTCAAGCATGCTAAAAAGGTGTGTTGGGTGCCATTCAGAATGCACAGCACTTCAAAGCACTAACACACGTAATGCAATAATGGGAAAGGGCCCTAAAATGCTGTGCACAAATAAATTTCAGAGTAGTGTGTTTTAAAAGAAAATAGTGTATGCAAATATGATTCACATAAAGAACTTTATACATAAAAAGCTCTTATGGCAACATCTAAATGAAAGAAACAGACTTAACTATAACGATACAAAAAAAGTGCAAGAGGTCTGTGAAAAAAATAGTAATCAAGGATTTGCCACAAAGCCACAATTTGTCTTTAAATAGCCAGACTTTATACTTGGTACAACTAATATAATTTGAGTACATGTTGAGATCCCTAGTTATTGTTCATATGAGCCCATTTAGTGGAAAAAATCTTCAAAATGCTTATATCTCGGGTCTCTAAACATTCTAAAGGGCCAGTTTACTGTTCTTCAAACTTTAGGGGGGTTGGAGTGTGGCCAATTGGAATAAACAATGTCCTGGCAACAGTGAGGGTAAACCATACCCCATCTTTTGGTACTAGGCAAAGGAATAGTGTCCCTTTTCATTGGTGTCAGTGGGAGGAATAGTGCCTCATTGTTGTTGTCAGTGGGAGGAACAGTGCCCCATAGTTGGTGTAAGTGGGAGGAATAGTGCCCTGTCAGCGGCAGGAAATATGCACCATTGATGGAGTCAGGACAGGAAGAATTCAAACAAATGGTCTCATCCGCCTCCTGGGTCACAGTTTGGAGACCACTGCTTTATATTAACACATAAATTCATCAGCCAGACCTCAGGTAGGTAGGCAGGTCTTCCTCTTTAAGGTAGAAATTATAATGTAAACACAGCCAACATACTGGGTTGCTCAGTTTGGAGACATAAGTAAATTATGACCACTATTCAGCATCATAATCACTACAACTGTAAAACTGCCATGGCTATAGGTATATATTTTAAGGTAGTTTGAACTGTATTTCAAGAGATTTGAAACCTCTGCTAATTAACTTTTAATTTTATATTTAACCAATTACCTGCATGCTTATATGTATACAATATCTAGCTATATATATACACAGGTCAAACTTGAAAAATTAGAATATCGTGCAAAAGTTCATTTATTTCAGTAATGCAACTTAAAAGGTGAAACTACCATATGAGATAGACTCATTACATGCAAAGCAAGATAGTTCAAGCCGTGATTTGTCATAATTGTGATGATTATGGCTTACAGCTCATGAAAACCCCAAATCCACAATCTCAGAAAATTAGAATATTGTAAAAAGGTGCAATATTCTAGGCTCAAAGTGTCCCACTCTAATTAGCTAATTAAGCCATAACACCTGCAAAAGGTTCCTGAGCCTTTAAATGGTCTCTCAGTCTGATTCAGAAGGAATCACAATCATGGGAAAGACTGCTGACCTGACAGTTGTGCAGAAAACCATCATTGACACCCTCCATAAGGAGGGAAAGCCTCAAAAGGTAATTGCAAAAGAAGTTGGATGTTCCCAAAGTGCTGTATCAAAGCACATTAATAGAAAGTTATGTGGAAGGAAAAAGTGTGGAAAAAAAAAGGTGCACAAGCAGCAGGTATGACCTGGAGAGGATTGTCAGGAAAAGGCCATTCAAAAGTGTTGGGGACTTTCACAAGGAGTGGACTGAGGCTGGAGTCAGTGCATCAAGAGCCACCACACACAGACGGATCCTGGACATGGGCTTTAAATGTCCTATTCCTCTTGTCAAGCCGCTCCTGAACAACAAACAACGTCAGAAGCATCTTACCTGGGCTAAAGAAAAACAGACCTGGTCTGTTGCTCAGTGGTCCAAAGTCCTCTTTTCTGATGAGAGCAACTTTTGCATCTCATTTGGAAACCAAGGACCCAGAGTATGGAGGAAGAATGGAGAGGCACACACTGCAAGATGCTTGAAGTCCAGTGTGAAGTTTCCACAGTCTGTGTTGATTTGAGGAACCATGTCATCTGCTGGTGTTGGTCCACTGTGCTTCATTAAGTCCAGGGTCAATGCAGCCGTCTGCCAGGAGATTTTGGAGCTCTTCATGGTTCCTTCTGCAGATGAGCTTTAGGGGGATGCTGACTTCATTTTCCAGCAGGACTTGGCACCTGCTCACACTGCCAAAAGTACCAAAACCTGGTTCAATGACCGTGGGATTACTGTGCTTGATTGGCCAGCAAACTCGTCTGACCTGAACCCCATAGAGAATCTATGGGGCATTGCCAAGAAAAAGATGAGACATGAGACTGAACAATGCAGAAGAGCTGAAGGCTGCTATTGAAGCATCCTGGTCTTCCATAACACCTCAGCAGTGCCACAGGCTGATAGCTTCCATGCCACGCCGCATTGAGGCAGTAATTGCTGCAAAAGGGGCCCAAACCAAGTACTGAGTACATATGCATGCTTATACTTTTCAGAGGTCTGATATTGTTCTATGTACAATCCTTGTTTTATTGATTGCATGTAATATTAAAATTTTCTGAGATTGTGGATTTGGGGTTTTCATGAGCTGTAAGCCATAATCATCACAATTATGACAAATCACGGCTTGAACTATCTTGCTTTACATGTAATGAGTCTATCTCATATATTAGTTTTGCCTTTTAAGTTGCATTACTGAAATAAATGAACTTTTGCACGATATTCTAATTTTTCGAAGTGTGTGTGTGTGTGTCTGTACTCACCGGCCATTTTTTTTAGGTGCACTTTGCTAGTACCGGGTGGGACACCCTTTTACCTTCAGAACTGCCTTAATTCAACAAGGTGTTGGAAACATTCCTCAAAGTTTTTGGTGCATATTGACATGACAGAATCATGCAGTTGTTGCAGATTTGTCATCTGCATATCCATGAACTGTTGATACCATCTGAATGTTGCAGCTTAAATCGAGACTCATCAGACCAGGCAATGTTTTTCCAATCTTCTAGTGTCCCTGCGCGAATTGTAGCTTCCGTTTCCTGTTCTTAGCTGATAGGAGTGGCACCTGTTGCCCATTCTCCTCTGACCTATGACATTAACAAGGCATTTTTGTCCACACAACTCTGCTGCTCACTGGATATTTTCTCTTTTTTCGGACCATTCTCTGTAAACCCTAGAGGTTGTTGTGCATGAAAATCCCAGTAGATCGGCAGTTTTTTAAATACTCAGACCAGCCTGTCTGGCACCAACAACCATGCCACGCTCAAAGTCATTTAAATCCCCTTTCTTCCCCATTCTGATGCTCCTAATAAAGTGGCTGGTAAGTGTGTGTGTATATATATATATATTACACACACATACTGGCAAGAGTTTTGGTAGAGCCAAGACTTTATGGTAAATCATGCTAATATTTGTATTTCATAGCTATATTTACATAGAGATGATTAACATAAAAACAATAAAAACTATTTAAGTCTTCTTTTTTTTCCTATAAATGTTTTTAAAGCTGTAGTTATACAGATGATAGAAAGCCAATAAGGTCAAGGCTTTGTCTGGCATTCAACTTACTTATGCATTTGCAATATTGGTAAAGAGAATTAAGCAAAGTTCTGTTTACCTAAAATAGGATTTATTAAGCCTGAGAATATGCTAAGCAACGTTATAGCAACTTACAAAAAAGAACTTGTGTAAAAACATTTTTAGCAGGTATGCATGGCATTGTATTGGGTGTAAAATTTATTTTCCTGACAGTCTCCATGGCAGCATACGTAGCTCTGCCCTTGTTCCTTCCTCCTAGGAACCTTGATTTTTGGAGTTTTCCCTACCTTTTTGGAAGTGTCAGTTTCCGGGTCTCTTGTGGGAACAGCTGTGAGGATACAAGGAGCATCCTGCAGCATCCAAGAGACTTACAGTGACTCGAGTAGTCACTGGGAGTGGTGTTATGGCACACTTATGCAGAGGATAAATGCCTGCAAAGTGGGCACTGCCATCAGTGGGCATTTGCATTGGGTGGGAGCCCTGCTATCAGTTAATAGCTGTTAACTGTGCTTAACATGGATAAGGCAGCTGCGTTCCTGCCTCTGGGATCTGGGCGCCCAGCAGATGCATCAATTGCCTGCAGAAGAGGTCTAGAATATGTGAGTATGTGTGATGTGAGGTCAGTAGAAGGCACTTGACCAAATACCGTGCAGGCTGTTAGGGGGTAATTCCACTTTTGTTAAAAACAAAACAGAAAACGGGCAGGACAGCCCTTAAGTATGAGAGAGCCTAACTAGGAATTGGTCAGTGTCAGGTGGAAGATGGAGTGAGAAAGCTGGAGTGTGGCGCCTCAGAGGGAGCCCAAGGAGGGGCCCACCTGCAGGCAGGAGCTGGAAAGAAGGATCTCTCAGCCTCATCATCCCCTGAAAGAGGACAACCTGGGAAGCAGGGAAGGAGGCAGCCCAGCATAAGGCCTGAAGACAGCCACCAACCCACAAGCTTACAGGAGAGGAATGAGTGAGTAATCCTACACCCCCTAGGCAGATTAAGGGGAGAAGGAAGTAAGGTGGCCAAAACAACTAGCTTCTCATTTGGAGTTGCTTCACTACATTAGCAGCTTCTGGGTTCCCTTGCCCAGGGATTCCCTCAGGCAGCTCGGTGAAGAGAACAATTCATCTGGGGTACACCAGGAGGGCTGGAGAGCTCTCCAAGAAGAGAAATTTTGTCCATAGACTTGTACATAGTTTAAGGAGAGTTGTCCTCACATGTGACAGTTCCTTGGGCATCCCATGCATGCCTCAACCCCATCCAAGTTTAATACCCCTTAATAAAACCACAAAAACAAGCCTGAGGACTAGTTACTGTCTCCCGTGTGCAAGTTTGGAGGAAGAAGATGCTTGTTGCCTTGCTATGCAGACCTTTAGAGGGACCCAAAACTTAGCGACTCCTAAGGGGGTAGTGCTACACCTGCAATGCAAACATTTTTAGCACTTCCAAGGGAGTGCATTGCATTTTTTCCCCGTGATGTTTAGGCTAGAAGCTCGAAGAGTGGTGCAAAGTTGGGCAGAAGGACAGAGTGCTTTAGTGGTCATCACCTCTACCTTGCAGAACACTGCTACCTGCACTACAGGATGTCAGATTAGGCACCTCTGATGAAGAGATATTCCAGCATAAGAAGTCACGTATTTGGTTGATGTGACCTTCATGAGATTAGCCAGATGCATGGAGTTGCCATTGGAGGGTGCTGTATCCTTTTGGTGTATACTCAATCATGGTGATTGGGTGTGTCCTTGGGGGGGTGTGGTGTCTTCTAGTGGTAACTTTGTGTTGGTCTTGACCTTAGAGGCTATATCTGTCTGCAGTTGCAGCTTGTGATTCTGCCTTAACCCTTGCCTCTCTTCCAATGCAATGGAAATTAGTATGAAGTACATTAATTCTACCCTAAAGAATCTCTAACTACTGGTCTTCAAAACCAAATCAATGTGGTGCCACATCCCAGTGATACTTATATACAAGCATACTTTTTAAAAGGGGACTTTACCAGCACCATATATGATTGAAACAACAACTGTTAAAATCGTGTTTTATTTAATGTTCTCTTGTTAAAATAAATTTAAAAAGACATCATACATAATTTGACAACATGGTATATATGCATTGGGGTTGTACAATTTTGGAGACAATTGCCAGTGAAATTGATGTGTAGACCATGTAATCAGATTATGTATCGTGTCTTTTTATTTTTAACAGGATAAGACTAAATAAAACAAGGTTGTAACAGTTGTTGTTTCAATTATACATTATATGGTGCTGTTAAGGTCCCCTTCTTAACCACTTAGCGCGCACAGCTTGAAGAAGCGGGCGCCATTTATGAATGGCAACCCGCTCCTGCACTGCTCCCGTCCGGCCATTTATGTACATGGGCTGGATGGGAGAAGTGCAGGAGCAGGTTGCCAATCATAAATGGCGCCCACATTTTCAAGCTGTGCGCGCTCCCTGAGTCACCAATTGCTGTACGGGACCTCTGTGTGAGGTTCCGATTCATGCGATCAATGATCACATGAATAGTAGTAAGCAAGATGTCACTTCTGAGATCATTGCTTACTACTAGTGAAATCTGTGAATGATCACAGAGGTCACATGGTACAAGGCTATTCACAACAGCCTTGTACCATGTGACAAGCTGTGACCAATCACAGCTCTCACAGTGTTTCTCAATGGCTGCAAGAATGCAGCCAGGGAGAAGGAGAAATGATTGCTTTTACAATTTATTCCCAGTGGTGAATAAATACCACCAACATAAAGTATTATCCGTCTCAAAAAAATGCTAAAACATTCATATGGGTACAGTGTTGCATGACCGTGCAATTGTCATTCAAAGTGTGATAGCACTGAAAGCTGAAAATTGGCCTGGACAGGAAGGGGGTAAAAGTGCCCGGACTTGAAGTGGTTAATAAGTAGGCTTGTATATATGTATCTACCTTAAAGAATAATTCTGACATATGAGAGATGTTGCCTGCATTGCAAGAGCTGAAACTGTCCTCTTCAAGGGTTAGTTTCATTTGATAGTAGAGAGCTAGGATTGTGTTTGGTCTGGCTTCCTGCCTCAGAGTAAATATCTGCCAAGTGAAAGAAAACTGCAGTTCAAGAGTCGGTGTCTAACTACAAAGAGGTTTGCTCCTATAGTCCTGGCTTGGAGTCCAGAAGGAGTTGAAATAGTAAAGAGAATCCTCAACCAAGAAATCAGCAATGAGCTCCACTTCCAGAGGAGAGGATGCTTACTGGTCTTTTCAGATTGTGCCACCCATACATGTCTTACGGGTACCTGGTTCCTCCTCTTCTGATAGAATGGTACAAATTTGGTCTCAGATGCTAGGACTCTCAGGACAAGCAATTCAGGCAATGTTTGGAAAATCAGTCACCTTCAAGCCCCTAACTGTGAAGGAGGAATCCTTTGCTCTAGCAATAGACACGTTCTGCTAGCCAGCATCAAATCTTACTGTCTCACGGGATGGCAATTCCAGCAGATGTGATTTTCAAGTGAGTACTATTGTTGCTAAGAAGAATTCCTATTTCCTACTCCCCAGAACTATCTTCTCTGATATACCTCTGTTTCTCCATGGGTATAGACATTATGCAGCTTACATGTCTGCTGGTTGGATTCCTGATAAACAAAGCAAACTCCCAGAACCTTGCAAGAGGATGGCTGGCTAGCACTTCAAAAAGGGATGTGTGCCCCTTATGCAAATCCTTCTGTATCTGAGAGCCTAATTTATCACATTTCAGGATACATTGTTTTTGACATTAGAGCATACTGGTGGTAGGACTCTGGGTTATCCTGGCTTTTCTCTTGTCTCCATGCCTGATGATGATCAGGACCATGGTTGTCTCTCCCAACCCTATATTAAGGTGGGTTCAATGGAAGAAGGTTTTTTTCCCTCCAATGTTGGACATGCACTCAGCTATTCATGTCTCACAAACAGATGAAGCTTTGGGTGCTGATGCAGTAGAAAATCTTCTGTGCTGCAGAGCTATGGGCAGTGGATCTCCCCTTTTGGGAAGTTTTTTGAACATTCCCATTTTCTGGCCAGCCCTTATGCTCCCTGTGCCTCTTGTCACACGACAGTAGGCTCTTTAGGAATACTCCACCCTTGTTAATCTCTTTTCAAGTTTTTCATCCTGAGAAGAAGAGACTAATTAGCCTTGGCTGTTTTCCTCCATGCTGATATCTATAAATCCTACAGCAGGATTTGAATAAAGCTTGTTCACTTTGGACTGCTTTGTTTCCTTCTGTCTCAGTCTTCAGGTCAGGTACATTCTGGACTTCAACTGATCTTAAACTCTTATAGGGCAGATCTCAGCAGCTTTGAGAGATTTGTGAAAAGAGATTCACAAGAAAGCGGCTACATTATGGACAAAATGCAATACTCAGAAAAATTTCCAAAAATTATGCTTTATTACACATTAATGATTGACAATCAGGCAATTGCCCTGGTTTACCATCACCTCAGTATGAGACAATACACACAGACCTAAAACCATTAAAATCACACCAAGACCGGTCTGGATATATACGTGCTGCAAAGGCTATGACAACCATAGTCTAAAGCATTTGCAGCACCGCACATTGGTTACACTCCCTGTAGGAGGTGTTTTCAAAAATTGCACCATAGGTATATAATATCACATGCTATGCATATAAGCAAATACCGTTACCACATGGAGAGAAGCATAACCCTGTATAGACAAGGCAATATGGGTAAAAAATATAATGAAAAAAAAGGGGGGATAAACCCCAATAATATAATTATGGATTCATGCAGTACAACCCTGTAAAGGCACATGTGGTTGGGGCACATCTTTCTGTGATATACGCAAATAGTTGCAAAGATTCTTATAGATGAAAGAGTCCCTGTTGATGTCTTGATGGAGAGATGAATGCAAATAGCAGAGGCCTGCTTTATATGGTTTCTTCACCACAACATGTGGACTTCAAACCACTTTAATATTTGAAATAGGATGAGGCCCAATGGGTCTTCCGCCTGTTGCAATATATGTTGTATGCCTTGCATCTAGATAAAGCATCATAATGTCCCCATCCTGCAATAAGACAAATGATATAAGAATAGTCACTCTGGGTACTCTCACTCTGATGTGTATATATAGTATAAGTAACAAGGAGCCTTCTTCGTTATTCCTGTAACAGTCCACTCACCACCTGTGCCATGGGTAGTAGAAAATAGAAATATCCTTCATAGGTACTGCCGTGCTGATCCAGGGAACTACCACTTACATCAACCGACATTTCGCGGGTTCCAACCTCTCCATGGCGCCTGTACAGCTTTTGCATGACTCATGGCATGTGAAAATGGCTGCCTCCTTGTAGGTCGGCGTGCATATCGCCAATGCGCATGACTGGAAGTGACGTATCTGACGTATGACGTCAACGCGTTTCGCCGATGGGCGTATCTCACTCAGCTTCGTCAGGACCAAGCTGAGTGATACAAAATTTCCATGACATTCCCTCCTGTTTTATCATATTCTCCTCGTGTCCCTTCTTGATCTCCTTCAGCTTGATGGGTGTAGTCTCAAAACCTCAAAGAGTTGGTCTTAGACCAGAGTTCCTGTAGTTGTCCCTGAGAATAAAGCTCCACGGGGTACCTGAAACAACAAGACTCGACGCAAACAGGCTTGATTGAAGCGATGATCCTCAAGAGCGTTGGAACCTTCACTACAGGAAGGCTCTTGCAAAAACCACAAACAGACTTGTGGTATGTATATCAATATAACAAAGAACAGTGCAGCGCTCAAGAATTAATAACTGGATGAAGACAAAAATTGTATATATATATATATTGTGGGGTTAGCTCAGGTGGGGGATCTCCTTCCCTGGGACAAAGGTAGACCGCACAGCAGGCTTTCGTCAAAATCTGACTGGTTGTCAGCTTTATTTAAAAGGTTTGCAGAAAATAAACAAAACATGAAAATAAACCCTTGCCATCCAGGCACTAACTAAACAAAAGGCATTTCCTCTCTCAGAGGTGAAGGGCTTCTCCCTGTCACCGAAATAAAACAAAAGCAAACCTTTTCTTGTAGGTATAGCGCACACACACAGCTCTCTCAGAATACCTCTGAGTCCCAGGCCACGAGCAACTCCTTGCTCCAGCCCTGCCTTATTTATACCACCTGTTGGTGGTCATCAGTGGAGCCCAAACTCTGGTCCGGACCCACCTGCTTAACTGTGGCCCCGAAAACCCGGAGTGGACTCCACCTAAACGGTCAGGTATGAGCATATGCGAGGTGACACATAGTGTCCCTCTATCACCTCGCCGTTCATCCTGTCACATATCCCCCCCCTCTGCTCAAGCCCCTGCGGCTGAGCAACTGTCCCAACCAGACAATGGACCCGGGAGAGGGCATCTACATTACTTTGCAGTTTCCCCGCTCTGTGTTCCACTGTGAATTTGAACACTTGTAGCGCGAGAAACCACCTTGTCACTTGACTGTTTTTCTCCTTATTATCACACATCCATTTAAGCGGGGCATGATCAGTAACCAACTTGAACGGTCTTCCTAACAGGTAATATTTCAGGGCCTCCAAGGCCCATTTGATGGCCAAACATTCCTTCTCCACAATGGCATAGTTTCTCTCATGTTTGTTGAGCTTTCTACTTAGGAAGACCACAGGGTGCTCCTCCCCATCTCTGATTTGGGACAGTACCGCACCTAGTCCCACGTCAGAGGCATCAGTCTGTACCACAAACTCTGTTGTGAAATCTGGAGTCACAAGCACAGGTTGAGCACAGAGAGCTTGTTTCAGCCTTTGAAATGCGGTCTCCGCCTCAGGATTCCACTTAATCATGACTGACCCCCTACCTTTTGTCAGATCTGTCAGTGGGGCTGCAATGGTGGCAAAATTGGGGATAAACCGCCTGTAGTACCCCGTGATTCCAAGAAATGCCCGGACTTGTTTTTTATTTACAGGTTGGGGCCACTTTTGAATTGCCTCAATTTTATTGATCTGAGGCCTAATGAGACCTCGACCAATGATGTAGCCAAGATATTTGGCCTCCTCTAAGCCAATGGCACACTTTCTGGGGTTGGCAGTAAGACCTGCTTCCCGCAGCGAATCTACGACCGCTTGCAAGCGGGACAAATGAGATTCCCAGTCTGGACTGTGGATGACGACATCGTCCAAATAGGCAGCTGCATATTGGCGATGTGGTCTCAACGTCTTGTCCATCATCCTTTGGAATGATGCAGGAGCCCCATGCAAACCAAACGGCATCCGCTTATACTGAAAGGACCCCTCGGGGGTGGAGAATGCCGTCTTTTCTTTTGCAGCTTCCGTTAAAGGAATCTGCCAATAGCCTTTGGTCAGATCTAAGGTGGTTATGTACCGAGCCGTTCCCAACCTGTCAATGAGCTCATCCACCCGAGGCATCGGGTATGCATCAAACTTAGACACACTGTTCAGTTTCCTGAAATCATTACAGAAACGAATGGTTCCATCTGGTTTTGGGACCAACACTATGGGACTCGACCACTCACTGTGAGATTCCTCAATCACTCCCAACTCTAACATGTCCTTTATTTCCTTTGCCACCACTTCCTGCCTGGCCTCGGGTATTCTATAGGGCTTGACATTTACACGGACCCCGGGCTGGGTAACTGTCATGCTGTATGACCGTCGTCAGTCCAGGTAGGGGGGAGAAGAAATCTCCATTTTTCCTCACAAACTCCTTAACATCATTTTGTTGGGCTACTGACAAGGTTTCCGTTATCGGTACCTGAGGGGCCACGGGAACCACGTCCTTTTGGGGGCTTGGTACTGCCAACAAGCTTTCCCTGTCTTTCCAAGGTTTTAAGAGATTAACATGATAGATTTGTTCGGGTTTCCTTTTTCCTGGCTGGTAAACTTTATAATTTACTTCCCCCACTTTCTCCCTAATTTCAAAGGGACCTTGCCACTTTGCGAGGAATTTACTTTCCACGGTGGGGACTAGCACCAGCACTCTATCCCCAGGGTTGAAGGTACGGATCCTGGCACCCCGGTTATAAACCCTTCTCTGGACCTCCTGGGCTTGCTCCATGTGTTCCCGAACGAGTGGCATGACAGCTGTGATTCTATCCTGCATCTGTGAGATATGCTCGATGACACTTCTATAGGGCGTGGACTCTGTCTCCCAGGTTTCTTTTGCAACATCTAGCAATCCCCTGGGATGTCTACCATACAGTAATTCAAAAGGTGAATATCCTGTAGATGCCTGAGGTACTTCTCGTATAGCAAACATGAGATATGGTAGCAAAAAATCCCAATTTCTCCCATCTTTGTCCACCACCTTTTTTAACATATTCTTAAGGGTCTTGTTAAACCTTTCCACAAGCCCATCGGTTTGGGGGTGGTAGACCGAGGTACGGAGATGGGAGATTTTGAACAATTTGCATAACTCTTTCATAACTCTAGACATAAAATGGCGTGCCCTGATCCGTTAATATCTCCTTTGGAATACCTACACGACTAAACACCCGGACAAGCTCTTTGGCGATATTTTTAGCGGAGGTATTACGCAAGGGGATGGCTTCAGGATACCGGGTGGCATAGTCAAGTATAACCAGTATGTGCTGATGGCCCCGGGCAGACTTTACTACTGGACCCACTAGGTCCATGCCCACTCTTTCAAACGGTACTTCAATTATGGGTAGAGGTACTAGCAGACTGCGAAAATGGGGTGAGGGCGCAGAATATTGACATTCCGGGCATGATTCACAATGCGCTTTGATGTCTCCATGTAAGCCTGGCCAGAAGAATCTCTGGGTTATTCTCTCCTTTGTTTTCTCTACACCCAGGTGTCCACCCATTATATGCCCATGGGCTAAATCTAGTACCATCCGGCGAAAGGGTTTGGGGACCACTAACTGTTCTACCACCTCCTCCCCTTGCTTTACCACTTGATAGAGCAAGTTATTGTTAAGAGCCATGTAGGGAAAAGACACCGCTACATCATTTTCCACTGGTTCCCCATCAATCATTTTAATGTTTTCACGGGCTCTATTAAGTGTGGAATCTTTCAGTTGTTCCGTACAAAAATCCTCTTTTCTGACCTATAGGTCAGGCACCACATTCTGTCCACTCTCACTAGAGCCAGCGATCATCTCGTTCTATATCCTCAATGTCTGGGGTTGGATCCAACTCCTCCTGCTCCCCAGCCATTACAGAGAAAGGGAAAAGATCTACGCCTTCCTCGGACACACCCACAGTTTCCACTTCCACTCGGCAGTCAAAGGGGTCAGGAGTGAGTTCAGGAGTTTCCGGTGTTTCCCCAGCAGGGGGAGCTCAGTCTTCCTGACTCCCCTCCTTATCCCATAACTTCCAGAAATGGGGAAAATCTCTCCCCACTATGGCTTCATGAAGCAGAGAGGGCACCACCCCCACAGAA
Organism: Staurois parvus; assembly: GCF_062004578.1. NCBI lineage: Eukaryota > Metazoa > Chordata > Amphibia > Anura > Ranidae > Staurois > Staurois parvus. Next base: position 149,115 of record NW_028318764.1, on the reverse strand, counting down.
TGGGTCACAGGGCCCCAGGGAGTACCAATCTCCACCAGAGCAGTCTGGTAATTACGTGTATCACCATGAATACAAATAACCCCAATTATGCTAGGGTGTAAGCTTGCAGGGTTTACCAAATCACTTTTCACTAAGGTCACAACACTACCCGAGTCTAGCAGAGCAGTTACTGGCTTTTCATCAATGGCAATCACACACATTTGTTTTTCCATGCGTTTCTGACATGCTGCAGTACATACCACCTGTGCAAACAGAGACATGCGTTTTCCTAAATAAGCATTTTCACATTGCATAGGTTCATCATTTAAAGGACAGTTTGCAGCAATATGACCTAACGCATGACAACGATAACAGATTATATGTTCAGTGCTTAGACCTCTAAATGGCTTTGGGGACCTTCCTGACCTATTTGGCCAGTCTCTAGGTCCTAAGCCTACAGTCTCATTATCTGACAGAATAGTCTTATCATTTTTTTCTGAGCCTTTGGCCCATGGAACAGTCTTACCGGATCCTCCGGATAGTTTTCCACCCCTAGTGACCTTGGGGTACGGCCCAGGTGAATGAAGAAAGTCCTCAGCGGCTGCATATCTCTCCACCAGGTCCACCAGCTCGTTTGCAGATTTAGGGTCTCCACGGCCGACCCACTTCCTCAAAGTGGCAGGGAGTGCATGCAAATATTGGTCCATGACCACACGCTCCACAATCTGAGGGCCTGACAATACCTCTGGCTGGAGCCACTTTTTGGAGAGATGTATCAAATCGAACATCTGAGATCTGGGTGGTTTGTCAGCCCTAAAATGCCACTGATGCACCCGCTGAGCCCGGACTGCAATGGTGACACCCAGGCGTGCAAGGACCTCAGCCTTCAGTTTCTCATAGTCCTGGGCATCCCCTGGTTCCAGGTCATAATAGGCTTTTTGGGATTCACCTGTCAAAAATGGTGCAAGCAGTCCTGCCCATTGCTCCTTTTTCCATCCTTCCCGAACAGCAACCCTTTCAAAAGTTGTGAGATAGGCCTCCACATCATCCGCAGGTGTCATCTTCTGCAAAACATAGCTGGCCTGCACCATTTTCTGCTCCACTGGCAGTGGATCTGCAGATTCCTTCTTTAATTCTAATAGGTGTTGGGCCACCTGCTTAAGGAGCTCTCGGTCTGCTTCTTGGGCCTCCGCAAACTGGCGATTTGTCTCCCGTTGTGCTGCATTGGCCTGCAGCAAGGCTCTTATTATTTCCTCCATCTTCCCACTTGCTCAGGAAGTGCCCGCCAAATCCACCATATGTGGGGTTTGCTCAGGTGGGGGATCTCCTTCCCTGGGACAAAGGTAGACCGCACAGCAGGCTTTCGTCAAAATCTGACTGGTTGTCAGCTTTATTTAAAAGGTTTGCAGAAAATAAACAAAACATGAAAATAAACCCTTGCCATCCAGCCACTAACTAAACAAAAGGCATTTCCTCTCTCAGAGGTGAAGGGCTTCTCCCTGTCACCGAAATAAAACAAAAGCAAACCTTTTCTTGTAGGTATAGCGCGCACACGCACCTCTCTCAGAATACCTCTCTGAGTCCCAGGCCACGAGCAACTCCTTGCTCCAGCCCTGCCTTATTTATACCACCTGTTGGTGGTCATCAGTGGAGCCCAAACTCTGGTCCGGACCCACCTGCTTAACTGTGGCCCCGAAAACCCGGAGTGGACTCCACCTAAACGGTCAGGTATGAGCATATGCGAGGTGACACATAGCGTCCCTCTATCACCTCGCCGTTCATCCTGTCACAATATATATACATATATAAAGTCTATGCAATATCCGCAGTGTTGTCTGATAAAGTGAATATACTTCCGAGGTATGTACCGCCTTGGAATAACAGCAATGCGCACTCACCAGAAACGCATGGATTATGCGCATATAAGAATAATCATCCCAAGTATCCGATCCATCGAAGACCGAGTGGTGGGCGTCCTATTCACGGTGGGTCATCAGAGACAACACGACAGGTCCAGAGGTCCCCTTAAGGCTAGTCACACTGATAGTGTTGATCCCTCTTCTGGCTGGTGAGGGCACCCTTTCTGTGGGAGTATCAGCTCCAAGAAGGAGCCCCAAAAAACAGGTGCCAGAGATAGTGTAGTATGTTCTTAAGGTGATTTTATTAGTCAGACATAGCAATAGGGCAGTATGCACATCACAGCAAAATGTGTAAAGGTAGAAGACAGCATTACTGACCCCAGTAAAGATGGCCGCCGGGCCTCCTCGTGGCTCCGGCGGTAGGAAATGACGTCACGCTCTGCACAGCTCCTCCTTAGGCCTTTCGTGCTATAGGCACATCATCAGAGGGGAGGCTGTACAGAGGCGTGACTGACGTCAATGTAATATATAGGGGATGACGGCGCATTGGCGGTTACCCGCGGCCATCTTCCCGTGGAGTCCGCAGTGCGCATGCGCGCAAACGGAAGCGCCATTTTGCCGTGGATCCGCAATGGAAAACATATGAAGAAAGGGGGTTGGGAGATTCCTCCGCTTATCCATCCGAGCAGCTGCAGGATATTCAGCTGCAGACCCCAGGGAATCGGTGGAGCAGTATACTTCTGTCTGTTAAAGTGACAGTGCTCCATAAATAGAAAACTTCAAATATAACTGTGAGAAGCCAATTTCTATATTTTGAGGGCATTATCAATAGCCCCAGTGTAAGTGGTGTATACCTATAATAAACGGACCACGGCAAGGTGGATGCTCTGCATTACATAGAACATATATATAATCAATATAATCCCTAATTCTTGTAAAATGAAATAAAAACATCAGCAGAACAGTCTAAAGATAAATATAACTGATGTAACCACATACATGTATATGAAAGTCTCTGTTCTCGCGCATAAACACTTTATTATTAAAATATTATTCCTCATTACTCTATTCTTGCGATAAGAAATAGGTAAATAAAATAAAATAAAAATAGAATAAAAATCAATATAATGTAAAAATAAAAACATTAATATTATCTCAAAAATAAAACGTTCATTAAAGTTAAAATAAAAATCATAGTTAAAAACCCCCAATTATAAACGCACAAGTGTGAATATATCATATATAGGGAAAAAATACAATTCAATACACAGGCACAGAGTAAACGATATTGCAAAGGACGTCCCAATTAGCCATTTGCTATAAAGCAGTTCAGGTCTACTTCTATATTATGCCCTAGGGGGTGCAATGTATTGAGCTCAAACACCCACTTCGTTTCTGCTTGGGAGACCGCTCTAGTCTTATTAATTCCTCTCCAGTGGTTACCAATCACATCAATGCCAACAAATTTCAAAGACGATGGGTCCATATTATGGTGAATGCGATAGTGATTAGACAATGAATGTTCCCTGAACAACGTCTTGTTGTCCTGCCCACGTATTGTTTCTGGCAAGGGCATTGTAGTAAATATACAACGTATTTACTATGACAAGATATGAATCGTTTTATCTTATATCTTTTACCAGTAACAGACGATTCAAATGTTTCAATTCTATTTTTTCTAGTGTTGTTACCCTTACAAATCACACACCTGTTGCAAGGGTGGAACCCTTTTAAATCATCGAATAAAGATACATTCTTTGGGGGATCCACCACATTGGGTGCAATCACATTGGGGGATCCACGTTGAATACATTGTATATTTACTACAATGCCCTTGCCAGAAACAATACGTGGGCAGGACAACAAGACGTTTACGCGATCGGTTGCGTGAGCACGTATCGAATATTAAAAAAGGATTCAGGGAACATTCATTGTCTAATCACTATCGCATTCACCATAATATGGACCCATCGTCTTTGAAATTTGTTGGCATTGATGTGATTGGTAACCACTGGAGAGGAATTAATAAGACTAGAGCGGTCTCCCAAGCAGAAACGAAGTGGGTGTTTGAGCTCAATACATTGCATCCCCTAGGGCATAATATAGAAGTAGACCTGAACTGCTTTATAGCAAATGGCTAATTGGGACATCCTTTGCAATATCGTTTACTCTGTGCCTGTGTATTGCATTGTATTTTTTCCCTATATATGATATATTCACACTTGTGCGTTTATAATTGGGGGTTTTTAACTATGATTTTTATTTTAACTTTAATGAACGTTTTATTTTTGAGATAATATTAATGTTTTTATTTTTATTTTTAGATTATATTGATTTTTATTCTATTTTTATTTTATTTTATTTACCTATTTCTTATCGCAAGAATAGAGTAATGAGGAATAATATTTTAATAATAAAGTGTTTATGCGCGAGAACAGAGACTTTCATATACATGTATGTGGTTACATCAGTTATATTTATCTTTAGACTGTTCTGCTGATGTTTTTATTTCATTTTGCAAGAATTAGGGATTATATTGATTACATATATGTTCTATGTAATGCAGAGCATCCACCTTGCCGTGGTCCATTTATTATAGGTATACACCACTTACACTGGGGCTATTGATAATGCCCTCAAAATATAGAAATTGGCTTCTCACAGTTATATTTGAAGTTTTCTATTTATGGAGCACTGTCACTTTAACAGACAGAAGTATACTGCTCCACCGATTCCCTGGGGTCTGCAGCTGAATATCCTGCAGCTGCTCGGATGGATAAGCGGAGGAATCTCCCAACCCCCTTCCTTCATATGTTTTCCATTGCGGATCCACGGCAAAATGGCGCTTCCGTTTGCGCGCATGCGCACTGCGGACTCCACGGGAAGATGGCCGCGGGTAACCGCGCATGCGCCGTCATCCCCTATATATTACATTGACGTCGGTCACGCCTCTGTACAGCCTCCCCTCTGATGATGTGCCTATAGCACGAAAGGCCTAAGGAGGAGCTGTGCAGAGCGTGACGTCATTTCCTACCGCCGGAGCCACGAGGAGGCCCGGCGGCCATCTTTACTGGGGTCAGTAAAGCTGTCTTCTACCTTTACACATTTTGCTGTGATGTGCATACTGCCCTATTGCTATGTCTGACTAATAAAATCACCTTAAGAACATACTACACTATCTCTGGCACCTGTTTTTTGGGGCTCCTTCTTGGAGCTGCTACTCCCACAGAAAGGGTGCCCTCACCAGCCAGAAGAGGGATCAACACTATCAGTGTGACTAGCCTTAAGGGGACCTCTGGACCTGTCGTGTTGTCTCTGATGACCCACCATGAATAGGACGCCCACCACTCGGTCTTCGATGGATCGGATACTTGGGATGATTATTCCTATATGCGCATAATCCATGCGTTTCTGGTGAGTGCGCATTGCTGTTATTCCAAGGCGGTACATACCTCGGAAGTATATTCACTTTATCAGACAACACCGCGGATATTGCATAGACTTTATATATGTATATATATATATACAATTTTTGTCTTCATCCAGTTATTAATTCTTGAGCGCTGCACTGTTCTTTGTTATATTGATATACGTATATTTTAAAGGTATTGTGGTTACCTGAAGTGTTCTAGCTGCTGTATACATTTGAGAGCGCTCACTACATATTGCTTTTTATCTGATAGACTAGTGGTATGAATAAGGCTTGTGATCCCACGGTAGTCCAGGGAGATCTAGCAGTAGATTCCCAAATTGCCCCTGCAGACGGGGCCACACAAGGCTGGTCTCGACCCAGACGGTTTTCCAAAACGCAGACACAAACAATGATGAGGCTTGAAGCTTGCTTGGAGGTGTTGGAGAATGTGGTCTTCAGGGAGATAAATTAGAGGGAAGCCAGGACGTAACCTGCAGAGAAGGTGGTTGGTTGGTGAGGTATTCCTTTGATCAGTGGTTGGAGTGGGATCCCAGGAGATGTGGTCGTCTGCCCGAGCTTGGCTTACACGGTTGATGAGGCAACAGGAACATCTCACCACAGCATATAAGAGGCAGAGGAAAAAAAGAAGCATCAGGACATACACTCCCACTTCCTTCAACCAAGATCCGATGGAGAACAGGAAATCTCCCAATCCTTCCAAACCCTTGAATGGATTCCAACCCTCACTAGCTATAGCTCTAGCTTTTCCCTGTAGTTCACTAACTTTGTCCATATGGGCCTTGACCTTGTCATCCGTGTCTTCTATCCAAGTACAACAATCCTCTCCGATGAACTCACAGAACCCCCCTTTGGCGGCTAAAAGGTAATCAAGGGCCATCTTCTCCTGAAGCACTAAAATTCCCATCTGCCGTTGTTCTTGGGCAATTTCTCTGACAGCCTCTACGGTCTCGTTAAACATACTATCCACGATGACAGAAAAATTGTTCAGGCGCTTCATAAGTTCTATTCCCCAACCTGTCCATGAGGGGAACCAAGCCCATGCTTGGTCGCCCTCAGAGAACAGCTCCCTGCGAACTCTCCCTGCCATCCTTACCTTCTTGTGGACCATCAACTCTTCATGATCCATCTCTACATAGGATGCGGGGACTAGCTTTATAAGGGCACACAAACCTTTCGCGTTCTGGGGAAATGTTCTATAGGCTACCGAACCACACAGAAAATAGTATGGACCTGTCAGAGCAGAGCAGGAGGAGTTCCTCGTTCGGCCTCTGGCACTGAGCAACAGTTGCACAGACTGGGGGATTGCTCCCTCAGTCTGCACATCACATCCGTCCTTCCAACAAACGTGGTCTGGTCGGTCAGTGTGGTTACTCAGAAGGGAAGTCTGGTTAGTCAGATTGACAGTTATACCTCCCTCACAGGTGGTAGTCCCAACAAACTTGTTACCTGTGCCAAAGCTGATGTTAAAGCACACCTGAGGGCTGCCTAGCTGTTCAGTTACCCATAATGGACTGGTGAGAGCCCTACAGGAGCTAGAGCTAATATTGGTGCTAAAACTGATGTTACCTGCTAAAAATGTGTCATTAAGTTCTACCGACAAATGTCTACGTGGGGGCTGACCAGGGGTCCCTTGCTTTTTCATGCCGACGCGAATGTCATATAGGGCATGAACAGCGGCCATTGCGGACATGTGATGACTGGGTGGGGGCTTAGAGCATACCCAACAGTTGGTTTTGTTGGCGGTTCTGGCTAAACGCAGATGCATTTTAAATAAAAGGTTGGGGTATCTGCCGTCTTTTCCTCCGTTCACACACATGTAAGACATACAAATAACAAGAAAAAGGAAAATGACACCCCTCATTCTCTGGTGTAGCTGAAAAGCTTCTTGCAGTGGCTTGCGTGCACCCAGTTGTTTCGTCCCTCGAGCTTGAGTGAGGTAGGTGTTGTCAGCTGGACTTGGTATGGTCCGGTAAATCGTGGCTCGAGTCCGGTTCTTTGATGTTTCTTTAGGACGACCCAATCACCTGGCTCAATAGAAAGAACACCCGTTATTGCATTTGGATCCGGGAGCGATTTGCGAACCCGGTGGTGTATCTTCTGCAGCTCCTGTTGCAGAGATTGCACGTAACCTGTAAGCTGTGAATGCAAAGACGACAACTGTTGAGGAAAGTACAACCCTGTCCCCCAAACAACCCCTCGTAGGGTGACAGCCCATGTGATTGCCGAGGGGCATTCCGGATGGAATAGAGGGCAATGGGGAGACACTCAGGCCAAGGTTTTTGGGTATCGGCCATGATTTTGGAGATCCTGTTTTTAAGGATTCCGTTGAGACGTTCAACCTTACCGCTACTCTTGGGGTGATATGGGGTGTGTAGCCCTTGTTTGATGTAAAGGGCTTTACATACCTCTGCAAAGATCTGTCCAGTGAAGTGTGACCCCCCTATCGGACTCGATGGTTTCAAGTAGACCCCAGTGGCACACAACCTCAGACAGGATTTTCTTTGCCGTGGTACTAGCGTTGGCACACGTAACGGTCCACGCAACTCCCATGCCCTGACCAGTGCCCACAGCTCAGCTTCCTGAGCCGACATATGTGCGTTCAAAGAGCCTTTTTCCACAACTAGTGTGTGGCTTACCGTCTTGGGTGTAGTACCTGGACCCATCGACAAAAAGATTTTTCGCTTCCGGTAGTGGCGCTTCCTTCACTGGGCTGATCGCCGCTGACTCCAGTTCCATCAGAGAAATGCAGTCGTGTCCTTTGGAAGAGAGATTAGTAGTGGACAAAGAAGACATGTTAGCAGAAGAGGTGTTAGTATCGTTAGTCGGGTTGCAAAATTCAGCACTGTCGTTGCTGTCCTCCCCCCTTCTCATCTTCCAACACACAGGAAGAAGAGAAGCTGGGTTAAGAATAGTGCACCGTTTGATAGTGAGGTTAGTAGGGGTTAGGAGGGCTTTCCCCTGCTAGGGGTACCTTGCTTTGGATGTCCTGTTTTCGCAAGACCGTTCTTGCTGCACTGGTGTCGGTGAGGCAAGGGAGGGGATATTTTAATTCCTCTAGAAAAAGATGGACCTGGGCCAACAACGAGTTGCCAACTTCCTATGAGAATTCATAGGAGTTACTTACCATGGTGGTGACAGGGGCGGAGGACTCATCAGGAATGAACTGCCACTGACCTTTAGGTATTTGGGGACAGCTCCTCCTCATGTGCCCCGTTTGGTGGCACTGAAAACACCTGGGAGGGGGCCTATCCTTCCTGTGACCCAGATCCCTTGGTTTTTCGTGTGGGGTCTGGGACATAAGAACTTTGGCCTTGTCCTGTTTTCTCCTATCCATTTCCTTCTCTATTGCCGCAAGAGTGGAAAGGATAGCAGGGATAGACATCTCATTATATTCGGGTCGGGCCAGAACCAGCCTTTCCCGAATTTTAGTATCGATGCCTTCCAAAAATTTGGCCCGCAACAGAATGTGCGTTGCGGTCACCGTTACCCCTTCAGTTGGAGCATCAGGTCCAACTTCCAGATCCGCATCCAGTGCTGTCTGCTTGAGACGGCGCCAGAAGCAGGCGCTTTCTGCATTAGGACCCTGGGTGAGCTTCATCATGTCCGTAGTAGAGGTAGCACCATACATTTCTGGAAGCTTTGCCTTTAGCTGTGCACAAAACTCTTTGCCCCCTGAAGTCATCTCCTCATGAGTGGTTATAGAGCACCCTGCAATCACTGCACTGGCCACTTCCATGCCCACCTTTGCCCACAGGATCTGCGCACAATCTGACCCGCTCATACCATAGCTGAACTGGTTTTGTCCAAACATTCAAGCAAATCCTCTCGGATTGACTCGATAGTCCGGGAGCTCAGCCAGAATAGTGCGGATCTCTGCCGGGGTGAAGGGGACATGCCAAACTACCCGTTCCCCTAAAGTCCGTTCCCCCTGTGCATTAGGAGGACCTTCAAATTGCTGCACCCTGACTGGATAGGCTTCGGTCCGGGAAGAGTGCAAGGGCTGGCCCGGCTTCATCGGTGGGCTTAGATTAACCACCTCGCTTACTGCACCTTCAGGTTTGAGGTCCCTCAGATCAGGGTATAGCTGGGGGGCAGGGGTCTGATCAGTGGCTCGTAGTGCTTTGATGCAATCCGCCCTGTTTCTTAACCGGGTGTCTATTACCCTTGATTCGCAGATAGTCTGCAAATCGGTTGTTGAGAAGACATCGTAGTTGGAAACAGAAGGAGCTGGGGTGAAGCAGGAAGAAGGGAGAGGTAGAGGTAGAGGCTGAGGCATAGATATAGAAGACACGAAAGGTACGTCAAGAGTGACGTCACTAGCAGAAGAGACAGGTGCAGTTATACTTCTCTCACCCACTGTTGGTTGTTCGGGAACCCCAGCAGACCCTGACCCTGCCTGCCTTAGTAGAGTCAGCCCTGAAAGAGCTTCCTCCACCTCTGACACCGGATCCTCCTGTTTTATTCCCTCTTGAGGCCAGGTATACATCACCTGGTTCTTCCGGACAGACACCAGTTTATGTATGCCCTGCTTCCCTAATTGGATTGACCTGTGAAGCCATAGCTGTGCGATCTCTGACGCCTGCATCCGTGGTTCAAATTCAGAGATGAAGTTTTCCCACCTCCATGCGTCAAATGTACCTTCCCGGGGAATTTCCCATCTGGTACCCTTCGACCATTTATTCCATCTTTTGAGGGGTTCTGTAGACTTCCCCCCCAAACTCTCCTTCATCAGTTGTGCAGCTGTCCTCACCCTGAAGAGGGCTGGTTCCCCCTCTCTCTCCATGGACTGACTACTGCCCATCGTGACTAGTCACTGGTATATATCCCGCGTCCGGGTACTTGTTTACCCCCTGGAGCACTCGGTGGGATCCTACCAAGAGGCCTGATTCCACCACTTTCCCAGCACAGCGTAATTTATGTGATTCTTATTGATCACCCGAAGCGCATCAAGTGGCGGTCAGACTGAGAGCACACCTCCCACTCCCACAGCGCAATTTATGTGATCCTAACCACCCGAAGTGTTTGTGGTAACCAGGCTAAGCGTTACACTTCCCTGGACCGCCCACTCGCACAGCGCAATTTATGTGGTTCTCATCACCCACTGTGTTTGGCAGGCCACACCGCACAATGATGAAAGTGGCTTTTCTCTCCCTGCACACAGTAGCTAACACAAGTCAGACCAAAAGGAGGGGTTCTTGGATGTTACTTATGGGTCACTGGTTGCCCGGGAACCTGCTAACTGACCTTTAGGAAAATTGTGTAAAGAAAAAAAACTTCTCTAATACACACAGAAAAACCCCTTTTCAACTTGAAAAACCGTTAAAAAGGACAAAGTGGAGCCTTATGGAAAACACGGGACGTTTCGTAGTAAAACAATTACACAGAGGTGAACCGAAAAACTGCTCCAAAAATAACCCCTGTTGCTAAAGCGAAAATCACTCCTACCAGCGCCGCTAAATAATCCGCGTTACACACGCGATCTTCGCTGCAACCACCTAAAACCGTTTACACAAAAAGTCTGCTGGACGCGAAACACGCAACGCAGCAGCTTTAAAACAAACCCGCTTTAGAATAAGGAACTACTTTTAACAAGAAAAACACAAGAAAAACATAATCACTATACAAGAAATCTATGTGCAAAAACCCAGACTTCACCACGCTCACTAAATGTGGAACACGTGAGGGAAAGACTTGCTTAACACACTTTAAATTGGCTGGCAATATGCAAATTTAAAGCTAAAAGCAAACAACTTAAACTGTAAAAATTTGGATTAAAAACATAAAATGGGTCAAATGCATATAGAAAACTGCATACACATTGCATAGAGATTACTGCACATGTGGTAGTCAACAAAATGGCCACCAGAGAAAACACATGGCAGTCAGTAAAATGGCCACCAACAGAGAAAGCACATGGCAGACACTAGCCTCAAAATTGTCTCTAACCTCTTACATAAAACAGACTTTTGGACAAAACATACACTGGACAATTACACAATAATATACAGTACACATACAACACAATTTGGCACAATCACAGAACAGACATAAAACACCAACATATCACACTAACATGCGCATGTAACAGAAAGGACCCACTGCTGCATGCTTGCTGGGAACAGTAGTACCGACAAAACACTGCACACTGCGACAAAATACCTCAATTAGGAAAAAATGCAAAACTGTGGCCATTAGATGGTGTTGATGATATAGGAAGAAGAGAAGAGGAGTTCTTAGGGCGCATCTGCCTTGGAGACCAATGGAAGGAGACAGCGGGAATAGGCACTAGAGCAGCACTTCCAGGAGTAGAAGCAGACTCTGGGCAGGACAGAAGAGAACAAGAAGGCGCTTCTACGTGCAATACATCCACATATTTATTGCTGAAAATGGTTAAAACCACTTACAGAAAGTGATGAGGCTCAGACATGTGAAAACATCAATGCAGATCTCCTGTCACTGTGTTCTAGAGCTTACTGTGCAGGCCAGCACCAGCAGGGGGGAGCTCAGGTGTAATTCCAAGATGGCCACCGCTCTTCCTGGGCTGCCATTGAGCAGCTTGCGCTTGGAATGCACTTCCAGGATGTGACGTGGTTGGCGGTGATACGTTTCGGAGCATGCGCAATCACTTCTTCAGCAAAACCGTTAGACCGACATACAATTGTGTTACTAGCTGTGATTGGTCATAGTAATCACATGGTACAGACTGGGCCAGTCACAACCCAATATGTATCATGTGATTAGCTGTGGCCAATCACAGCTAATCACAACGAAAAAACCTGAATGAATTGATTTCATTCAGTTAAATGCTTATAGCAATGACATTTTTTGCTATAAGCAATCATATTGTGTAAAAAAAAAAAAAATACTGATCACTTCCCTAGAGTTGTACAATGGTAAAATTATACTGCTCTGATCACAGTGTGGTATTAAAAAAAAGGGAAAAAATGAATTTTAAAACAAAATGTTTAAATTTTTTTTTTCTTTTTTTCGTACTGTCACCAGTTAGCATCCCTGATCACCACCACACCAGTTATATGATGATGCTGTACTGCACTGATGACAATATGTTAAAAAAATTGTGCCAAAAAATGACAACTTCAAAAAACTCGCCATGCCTCTTACTAAATACTTCTGACTTATCTAATAGTGGATTACAGTAGATTCTGCTACCTCATGCACACAGGGTGTTTTTGCAGCCACTTTTAGGGGTGTCAGGCTTGTTTAATTAATTAATTATTTATTTATTTATTTACTTTACTGCTTCCAATTGTCCCTCTATGTTATCCTATGTGTCCATGCACACATAGACATTTAGAAGATTTTAGTAGCAGTAGTGATTACCAGCAAGAAAAAAACCCAGGGCCAGTGTGTCCAGGAGCAGCAGCGTTTTGGCAGAAAAAACGCTTGAGGCGTCTAAACACTAAGCGTGTTTGGCACTTGAGCGTTAATTTATTTCAATGGCCAGAATCAATGATCATTCTGGCCAATGAAATGAAATAACACCCAAGCGCTTGATGTATCTAAATGCATCTAAATGCTTGTAAAAGCATTAGATACCTTTACAAGCGTCAGGCGTTTTTTCGCAAAAACACTGCTGCCAGGAGAACAGCTTCTAGGAAAGTTTTTTTACATCCTGTGTGCATGAAGCCTTATAGCTTTGTTTCTCTTACCACTGATACAAGACAGTCAAGTGTAAACAATCTTTTAAATATAGAGCCCATTAAAACAATGTACCGTGTTATTGCAATGTGTTCCATCGAATGGTCTGCCAGAACCAACTGCACAGTTCCAAATGGAAGCCCCCCTTTAAAGTGAGCTGCGTTAACCCTCTTCCTGACCGTGCTATAGCTAAATGACAGCTACAGCGTAGCCGTCCAGTTCTGGGAAGGTGTCATATGATGTCCTCCCAGAACGCAGCGCTACAGTTCTTGCCACTCTAATACTTTGGTGTGCTAAGTGTACACTACCCCCTTAGGAGTTGCAAAAATGTCAGGTCCCCCTATAGTTCTGCACAGCCAGGTAACATGCATTTCCTTCACTCAGACTTGCATCAGGAGACAGTAACAAGTCCTTGAACTTTGTTTTGAAGTATTATTAGGGGGTTTAGAACTTGGGTGGGGTAAGGGGTGCATGGGGTGCCCAAGGGAAAAGGCAAACTCCTTAACAACTATATATAAGTCTTTTAAAGCAAATGTTCTCTTCTGGAGAGCTAGCCAGCATCTCCTGTAGTACCACCCAAGACCCCAAATGACTCCTCTCCTCATCCAGCTATCCTAGGTGAATCCCTGGGCAGGGGATCCAGTACCTGCCACTGCAGTGTGAAACAGTCCTGGGTAAAATAGAAAATCCAGTTCCCCACTATAGTGCTCCTTTCCACTTACTGGCCTAGGGGGTACAGGTTTGCTCACTTGTGCCGCTGATCGTGGCTGTGGGTGTCAATCACCGGGTCCCGGCCGGTCATTACTCGCTGGGTCCCGGCGATTGCCAGCAAACAGTGACACAGAGCACAGCTGCATTGTTTACAATGCAGCCCTGCTCCCTGTCAGCTCCTGACACGCTGTTCCTGAGAGCGGAGTTTAGCTCTCGGGATCAGCGTGTTCCCGTGAAGTACACACCCCCTGCCCACTACTAAAACACTCCCCTCACACAGTTACCCATTTGATTGCCTAAAAAAAGTTAACCCCTTCCTCCCCAGTGCCATTAGTACAGTGTCAGTGGTTTTTTTTGCACTGATCACTGTATTGGTGTCACTGGGGATGTCAGTGACCCCAAGTCAGTTCTCCCCCAGTGTCAGAATATCCGCCGCAGTTCCGCCATAAGTCGCTGATCACTGTCATAAATCGCTGATAACCGCCATAAGTCGCTGATCGCCACCATTATTAGTATAAAAATAAAAAAAATCCCAGCATCTTTCCTGCCATTTGTAGACTCTATAACTTTCACGTAAACCAATTAATTTACACGTATTGGGATTTTGTTTAGCAAAGACATGTCGCAGAATACATTTTGGCCAAAATTTATGACGAAATTTGATTTCTAAATTTTTTTACTGGACGTGTTTTATAGCAAAACGTCCAAAATATTGTTGTTTTTCTCAAAATTGTCAGCCTTTTTTTGATAGCGTAAAAAATAAAAACCGCACAGGTGATCAAATACCACCAAAAGAAAGCTCAATACATGGGAAAAAAAGGACATAAATTTAATTTGGGTGCAGTGTTGCATGACCACGCATTTCTCAGTTAAATTAACACAGCGATGTAACACAAACCGCTTCTGTAACTGCTGCCTGACCGCCCTATAGCAGAAATACTGCTACAGGGCGACATGCATACGCAAAATCACATATACAGTCAGGTCCATAAATATTGGGACATCGACACGATTCTAACATTTTTGGCTCTATACACCACCACAATGGATTTGAAATGAACAAACAAGATGTGCTTTAACTGCAGACTGTCAGCTTTAATTTGAGGGTATTTACATCCAAATCAGGTGAACGGTGTAGGAATTACAACAGTTTGCATATGTGCCTCCCACTTGCTAAGGGACCAAAAGTAATGGGACAGAATAATAATCATAAATCAAACTTTCACTTTTTAATACTTGGTTGCAAATCCTTTGCAGTCAATTACAGCCTGAAGTCTGGAACGCATAGACATCACCAGACTCTGGGTTTCATCCCTGGTGATGCTCTGCCAGGCCTCTACTGCAACTGTCTTCAGTTCCTGCTTGTTCTTGGGGCATTTTCCCTTCAGTTTTGTCTTCAGCAAGTGAAATGCATGCTCAATTGGATTCAGGTCAGGTGATTGACTTGGCCATTGCATAATATTCCACTTCTTTCCCTTAAAAAACTCTTTGGTTGCTTTTGCAGTATGCTTTGGGTCATTGTCCATCTGCACTGTGAAGCGGCGGCGAATGAGTTCTGAAGCATTTGGTTGAATATGAGCAGATAACATTGCCTGAAACACTTCAGAATTCATCCTGCTGCTTTTGTCAGCAGTCACATCATCAATAAATACAAGAGAACCAGTTCCATTGGCAGCCATACATGCCCACGCCATGACACTACTACCACCATGCTTCACTGATGAGGTGGTATGCTTAGGATCATGAGCAGTTCATTTCCTTCTCCATACTCTTCTCTTCCCATCACTCTGGTACAAGTTGATCTTGGTCTCATCTGTCCATAGGATGTTGTTCCAGAACTGTGAAGGCTTTTTTAGATGTCGTTTGGCATACTCTAATCTGGCCTTCTTGTTTTTGAGGCTCACCAATGGTTTACATCTTGTGGTGAACCCTCTGTATTCACTCTGGTGAAGTCTTCTCTTGATTGTTGACTTTGCCACACATACACCTACCTCCTGGAGAGTGTTCTTGATCTGGCCAACTGTTGTGAAGGGTGTTTTCTTCACCAGGGAAAGAATTCTTCGGTCATCCACCACAGTTGTTTTCCGTGGTCTTCCGGGTCTTTTGGTGTTGCTGAGCTCACCGGTGCGTTCCTTCTTTTTAAGAATGTTGCAAACAGTTGTTTTGGCCACGCCTAATGTTTTTGCTATCTCTCTGATGGGTTTGTTTTGTTTTTTCAGCCTAATGATGGCTTGCTTCACTGATAGTGACAGCTCTTTGGATCTCATCTTAAGAGTTGACAGCAACAGATTCCAAATGCAAATAGCACACTTGAAATGAACTCTGAACCTTTTATCTGCTCATTGTAATTGGGATAATGAGGGAATAACACACACCTGGCCATGGAACAGCTCAGAAGCCAATTGTCCCATTACTTTTGGTCCCTTAACAAGTGGGAGGCACATATGCAAACTGTTGTAATTCCTACACCGTTCACCTGATTTGGATGTAAATACCAATTTTAAGCTGACAGTCTGCAGTTAAAGCACATCTTGTTCGTTTCATTTCAAATCCATTGTGGTGGTATATAGAGCCAAAAATGTTAGAATTGTGTCGATGTCCCAATATTTATGGACCTGACTGTATATATACTGTATATATACATGATTTGCACTCCCCTGGGTTTTCACGCCCCTCCCAGATAGCCTCAGATTACCAGTCAGTACACCAGTCATCACATTTAACCCCTCGATTGCCAGGAAGATGCTCATGCACAATAAACCTCCATTGCTAGTATAGTGTCTGAATGTATCAATATCTTTGATCAGATCAGCACTATACCAGCATTCACATTAGTATAGCATCCCTAAAAATGCAGCGTTAGCAGGATCAGCCCCGTCACCTGCCAGCACCTGCATTTAGCCCCTACGCTTACCCCCCCTTCTCCCACAGCAAGTGCAGAGTCAGTAGGTCACTGTCACTTGATACATTGCACACAAAACCGCAGTGTTGGCAGAATCAGGCCTGATCTCTGTTAGCACTTGGCGGTAAATTTTGATGACTCTCATATGCAGCAGAGTGCCAGTACTAGTCCCGCACTACCTTTTGTTGAACTGGTGAGTACCAGCGGTCTAGTACATCTTGGTCTTTTACATACCTCCTTGATTTTTTGAGCTGTTTTTCACGGAATATCTGTATGCGTTGATTGTGGATCAAAGCAATTTATATGCACAACAATTTATCGCCGCCAACCCAAATTCAAACCTTGCCAGACCAGTCGCATGGAAACTCATTACGGTTTCCGAATTTACATATTTTTTGGGCCTAACCCTCAACATGGGCATTACTAAAAGAAAAGAATTGCGGTTGTATTGGTCCGCAGACCCGATTCATCATATGCCGTGTTCTCTACTGCCATGGCCAGGCATAGATATGTGAATATAATGTGTTTTATGCATTTCAATGACAATAAACTCTGTCATCCTCAGGGTAACCCTGAATTTGACTGGCTCCACAAAATTCAGCCCCTCGCAAATCACCTTAACAAAAAATTTGCAGATGTCTATACTCCCCAGCAAAACATCTGCGTTGATGAGTCCCTCATTAATTTTTCTGGCCGCCTTGCATTCAAACAATTTCTCCCCTGCAAGCGTGCCAGATATGGGGTCAAGATGTAGAAGACCTGTGAGAGGGCAACAGGGTATACTTATAAGTTTTGGATTTACGAGGGAAAAGATAGTCGCGTGGAGCCCCCTGGATGCCCAGACTACATGGGGAGCAGTGGCAAGATAGTTTGGGACTTGGTGTCATATTTTTCCATATGGGGTAGCACTTATATGTGGACAATTTTTATTCAAGCGTGCCACTATTTAGACATTTGTTCAATCTTGGAACTGGCGCTTGTGGCAAAGTGTGACCTAATGTGTGCCCACCATTAGAAGTGGGTGGATGCAGGGCGGTATATTCTAATGGTAGGCATACCACACACTTTTTCTGGCAGAGATTTCTTCTCATTTTTGTCATTCAGTCCACAGGCAGCATACAAAAAAAAAGAACATTGTATATATACCCAACAAGGACCAGTGACGTACTGGTACATCACTGGACTTTGAATGGTTATACCAGGATGATGCCTACAGCTGCAGGCATCATCCTGGTATCGTTTTTTTCAGCTGGTGATTGGCTTTCATGTAAAAGCAATCCTAGTGGCTAATTAGCTGCAGGATTGCTTTTACAAGCAGTGGGATTTGAGCCCCCCTCCCCCGCTGCCTTCCACGGCCTTCTCGGGCAGTCCCGTGCCATCGGGGGAATCTGAGAATGCAGCCGGTGCTTCTGCCAGCTGACCATAGAGCTGATTGGAGACCAGAGTGGTGCCAATCATCTCTATAGTCTAAGAATTCGGAAGCTACGAGCATTTCATCACTTCAGTTTCGCAGGATATAAACAGCGCCATTTGTAAATTGGGATAGCATCTGATCACACCGATTTTGGTTTGATTAGATAATGTAAGGGCAGAGGAGATATCTAGAGCCTGATAGACCCCAGATTTCTCAAAAAAGAATATATGACAAGTTGACGGCTGCCAATAACAGAGAGATGGACGTCTGAGGAATAGTCTGGATGCGGGTCCGGCTGTGTGGGCAAGACGTCAGCAAGAAGGGGGTTGTGCTGGGGGATGATTCGTCCCGGAGAGGGATGGACGTGACACTAGGTATGAACGTGCTGAAGGACCTAGTGTCAGGGCAGGAGCTGTGGAACGGACAGGCAGGCCTAGAGGCAGGGTCACGCACTGACTGACGACAACCACTACGCACAGACCGGAGTCCCTCAGGGTGCAGAGTCTAAGTCCCAGGCTGCCTTTCACCAGGGCCCCTGATGGTGGGGATGGACTTGACGCAGCCAGGAACCAGGTCGCAGCCCCCGAGACACCCCAGCTGCGGTAATGGCCGCCAACAATGGCGTGTAGCTGGTAGGAATCAGATCAGACAATAGCGTAGTCGGGCAGAGAAAACGCAGAGAATGGTCTAGTCACAAGCCGAGTCAGATTCCAGGAGAGTCAGGAGAGTATACACAGAGCTGTTGCAACACTAACACACAAGACAGGACAACAGACCTATATGTAATCAACCACACCCCTCTGGGGGATGGACCTCAGAGGCCTGAAGGCATAAAAGACTCCCACCATGCTCTTTGCAGAAACCCAAGATGGATGCCAGCAGATGGAGCAGCACAACCTCTGGGAAAAGGTAGGACTTTGACACCTAGACCACCAACTTTATGCCAAAGAAGGGCTGAGGTATTGGCAACGGGCCACCACACACCGGCCAACTCAGAAAGGTTCTACAGCAGATGGTGAGGAGCTGTAGTGTGCAAAAGGGCGACATGTCCAGTCAACCCATTGGACACATGAGGGTGCCGTGGAGGACCCCGGTGAAGATCCCGCCTCAACATGAGCGTATATTGATGCTGCCGGTTGGGGCTGGACGACGACTGAATGGACTGGAGGTCCTGATTGAGCCTGCTTACCAAGAAGAAACGCAGACTCATCCACTGATAGCCCAGGCCCTCGCTATTGTGAAGGATGAATGTGTGCCTGTACGCTGCCTCAACGTTGAAGACCGTGAGTTAACCATCCCTGGGAATACCTTGCTGGCCGAAGTTTATGTGTCCGAAGGGGATGTTCCTCGACGGAGGAGCTTCACGCTATGGGCAGATAGGAGATCAGCCTGGACCTATGCTGTAGAGGTCCATCAAAGGAGGGCCCCGACAGCGGAGTGGAACGGTCGAGTGATCATGGCCCGGATGGGGGTGGACTGCAAGATCCTGACTCCAGGACAACAGAAGTTGCTGGAAGACACGCTTTGGGAGTTTCAGGAGTCCTTCTCGAGACATGATGAGGACTTCGGGTGTGCCTCCACCATCGAACACGAAATCCCCACCGACAATGCTGCACCGATCAGGGAACGTTACCGGCAAAGGTGGAGGATATGATGGCCAGCATGTTGGAAAACCAGGTGATCCAGGAGACTCAAAGTCCTTGGGCTGCTCCAGTAGTCTTGGTGCGGAAGAAAGATGGGAGTCTCCGTATCTGCTTGGATTATCGGAAGCTGAATGCTCAGACCGCCTGGGATGCCTACCCCCTTCCGCGGATTGAGGAATTGTTGTCCGCCCTAAGTCATGCGAAGTTCTTCTCAACTCTTGACCTGGCCAGTGGGTATTGGCAGGTACCGGTGGCCAAGAAGGACAAAGCGAAGATGGCCTTCATCCTACCTATGGGTCTCTACAATTCAACCGGATGCCATTCGGCCTGTCCAATGCCCCAGGAACATTCCAGCGGTTGATGGAGCACTGTCTGGGAGATCTCAACTTCGAGTCGGTATTGATATACCTGGATGATGTAGTAGTGTTTGGGGCCTCTTTTGAGGATCACCTCCAGAAACTGCGACAGGTCTTAGGACGGCTGCAAGACCATGGGCTCAAAATCAAACCCAAGAAGTTCCAACTGTTTCGACAGCAGATAGAGTATTTGGGACATTTGGTCACCCAGGAGGGGGTAAAGCCAACCCCCGACAAGGTGTAGGCTGTCC
This sequence comes from Staurois parvus, assembly GCF_062004578.1. Classification (NCBI taxonomy): domain Eukaryota; kingdom Metazoa; phylum Chordata; class Amphibia; order Anura; family Ranidae; genus Staurois; species Staurois parvus. The sequence continues at coordinate 128,908 of NW_028318764.1, read as the reverse complement.
AGAAGTGGCCCCAGACGAGTACACTACGAGAGGTGCGGGCGTTCATTGGACTGGCCGGCTACTACAGGAGGTTTATACCCAAGTTTGCTCATTTGGTGGGCCCGTTAAATGTGTTATTAAGGGGCACTGCAGGGGGCCCAAAGAATCGTCCCATCGAGTGGGGACCCCGGCAACAAGGGGCCTTTGAAGCAGTGAAGAGGGTGCTGATCAGTGCCCTGATTCTGGCTTATGTGCGGTTCGACACCCCATTCCTGCTGTACACTGACGGAAGTCTACATGGTCTGGGGGCTGAGTTATCCCATGTCCAGGATGGACGTGAGAGAGTCATTGCCTATGGCAGCCAGGCTTTGAGGAAGTCAGAGCGCAACCCTGACAACTACAGCTCCTTTAAATTGGAACTACTGGCACTGGTGTGGGCCATGACTGAAATGTTCGCGGAGTACCTGACCGGTGCAGAGGGGACCGTGATAACAGACAACAACCCGTTAGCACATCTGGAAAATGCCAAACTCGGTGTGCTTGGTCGGCTCGCCTTTCTAAGTACCAATACCAGATCAAGTTTCGGTCAGGTAGGGAGAACGGCAACGCTGATGCACTCTCCCGAGTCCCTCTAGGGTTGTCGGCTCAGAGTGCCGATGAGGAGCTAGAGGACACTGAAACTCCTGACATGGTCGATTACCCATGTTCCAGGACGTGGCACATTCAAGTGGGGTGGCGTCTGGGATGCCAATAGTGCTGGGAAAGACGGCTGATTGGGAGAGGGTCCAGGATAGCTGCCCGGACCTGTGGAAAGTGAAAGAATGTGTCCGGACCAAGATCTGTCCTCGGTCAGAAGAGTGGGCTCGCCTGACTACCGAGGGCCAAAAGTTGTTGAGGCAGTGGGATAAGCTAACTGTTACCCAGGGCCTCCTGTGTTGGACCATATACCTGCAGTCAGAGTTGCAGTACCGGTGACAGATTGTCATCTCCATGTCATTGGGACCGGAGGCTGCCCGGGAGGCCCATGAAATGGGTGCCCATTTGGGAGCGATAAAAACGTTCAAGTGGCTCCAATGGCTCGTGTACTGTCCTGATTTGGCAGACATGGTGGCCGAGGCAGGTATTAAGTGTCGGCCCTGCAGGCCATCCGGACATCAGCACCCCTAGAGCTCCTTATGATCGATTATGTACAGATTGGGTACTCTACCTCAGGACACTCGTACTGTCTAGTCATGACAGATCATTTCACAAAGTATGCGGTGGCTGTACCCACCAGAGACCAGACGGCAGAGTCGGCTGCTGAAGCGGCCTGCAAACACTTTATACAGGTGTTCGGGTGCCCACAGAGAATACATTCGGACCAGGGGGTATGTTTTCAGGGTACTCTAATGAATGAGTTGTACCAACTGTATGGGATCGAACGTTCCCCCACCACCCCGTATCACCCCCAGGGAAACAGGGCGTGCGAGCGGTTCAACCGCACCTTGCTCCAGATACTGCGGACAGGGTACACAGTACCACTGGATACTCCCCACATATGCTCATGTTTGGGAGAGCCGGACGGGAGATTGAAGATCTCCACATGCCCGATCCGATGGAGCCACCACCAAGAAATACTACCGCCTGGGCTCAAGAGCACCACCGCCGGCTGAGAGTGATCCACAAGGTTGTGGGGGAGCGCCTTCTACAAGTGGTATACCCCCAATCCAAGACCAGTGCAGAAGGAGGGGTATGCCCCGGGCAAACAGCAGAGCCATTTTTTGGTTGGCACAAAAATTGGGAGCTGGCAGCCATATCTTTCCATCAGGCCATGTATTTGCCTTTTTTTTGTGTTTTGTAGAAATCAAGACTATTTTTTGGTTCCTTAAAACAGTGCCATATCCTCTTGATTCTATTTCCGAGACTTAAGATTGCCAGATAATATGTAATCTGATGCAAAGTCAGTGCAATTTCCTCAACATGTAGCTAAAGTCTGTAATAGAAGGACCTACTGGAACAATGTATTAATTTGGAGTAGGCCAGGCCCATACAGTACATAATGGAGGTTTGCTATGAAGGAACATTCACATTTGGATAAATGAGCTCATGTGGTTTGGGTCCAAATATTTCTGGCCATTGCAACGTATTGACTATTGCAGCTCAACATAGATCAGACATACAGAAAAGTGTACCTTGTCCATAGAATAGCCACTGAGAGGTCCTATCTGGGCACACAGATCTGGCCTATGCATAACTGGGTACATTCGGGAAAATGAGAATTCGGGATGCTTTATAATACTAAGGGGTTAGTTCATGCTTGCTTCAGGGGAAACATTACTAATAATTGTATTTTCAGTTGAAACCATGTCCAATTCCTAGATACACTGAGGTACAAGCAGAGGTTCAAGGTATTCCATAGAAGAAGTTATTGTTCTTCCTAACTATACAGGTGACCCAGACACAAGCATACACCCAGGGCCACTGTTAGATATCAAAATATCAAAATTATATTTATGGTAAAAATAAACTAAAAACTTTATTAATGGACACAATCCCAACCAAATTCCTGTTAAATCTAAATGATAAAACTGTACTGAGTTAATAAATAAAGCTGTGTGTGTAATTGAGGTCTTGGCACTCATTCACATGGGTGCTGTAGAGTGTGAATTAGTGGTTTGTTTTTGTGGCTTTTGCCATTTGCAGGTGTTTAGGAAGTTTCATGGCTTTAAATCTGAAATAAACAACCTTGCAAACAAGAGGTCCAAATCATATATTTATTAGAGAGAATACAGCTGTATGAGAGCACCCATGCCCTGCCCATCAGATGCTCTGGTTACATTGATTACAGTTCTCATTTTTATAGGTTTTCTTTAGCACATGCTACATCCTTCATTGCTTATCAGTTTACAACACTTATGATGTATAGTGGACCAGTCTGCAACATTTTATTAGTATCAATGGTGCTCCCTAGTGGTCTGATTATGTCAGTATTTCTGTGCTCAAAGTGGTAAATTTTTTTGCATGGAAATATGTTGTTTTTTTATTGTAGGCCTGTAATTCTTAGGAATAACTCACTGAAATCTGTCCGAACAAGAGTCTAGTAAACATCCCGGGTATGATAAAATTTGAAACACGAAATCATAAATTATAATATAATAAATAATCATAAAAAATAATAATATAATAATAATAAATTTAATTCAATAATATAATCAAACCAAAAGCACTGAAATTTGAAATAGAAAGCCAAGTTTGCACATCACTGAGCTTAGTTGCAAAATGGTTTTCAGTGTCTGATGACGAATTTCCCCACGAATCATTGTCACTCAATTCTGCAAGTGGTTCTAATTTACTATCGCTGTTCTCTAGCTGGTCTAAAAGCACTTTTGACCTAAAGGGATGCTTTTTTGACACCATGGACGTTTCTCAGTTTCCAGGCAGAAAGAACAGTAAAAATGCAGGCAGGGCACAGGACAAAGCACTAGGGACAAAATGTATGTGAAATGGTTTGATACAGTAATGTTATACTATAAGATTTTAGTGTATTTAGTGAATGTCACATTTTAACATTTTTGAATTTCCCACCGGTTCCGTCCCCTGTAAGTCCCGTATGTCTCGATGCTCACAGGGAACGGAACCCGGAAGACGGATGCCGAGGACGCTGCAGGGGGGACATCGCAGGAGTGAAGGACAAGGTAAGTGCAAGGGAGAATCCCTGAGCAACGCTGCAGGGTAATTCCGAGTGTAGCGCGGGGTTACCGCTTTTGGTACTGAAAGTTAACCCCGAGCTACACTCGGGAACACCACCAGAGGGGTTAATACTCCGCACAACCAATGGTGCAGTGGACCAACACGTGTCAAATGTAGCTGAATACACAAAAACAACTAAATATATATGTTTTAAAATAAAAGTGCATATATATATACCGTATTTTCCGGCGTATAAGACGACTGGGCGTATAAGACGACCCCCTACTTTTCCTGTTTAAAATGTAGTGTTTGGGCTATACTCGCCGTATAAGACTACCTCTCTTCCAGTGCACACCAGTGGGAAGAATCGTGCCCCATCATTGGTGTCAGTGGGAGGAATAGTGCCCCATCATTGGTATTAGTGGGAGGAATAGTGCCCCATCATTGGTATCAGTGGGAGGAATAGTGCCCCATCATTGGTGTCAGTGGGAGGAATAGTGCCCCATCATTGGTATCAGTGGCAGGAATAGTGCCCCATCATTAGTATCAGTGGCAGGAATAGTGCCCCATCATTGGTGTCAGTGGGAGGAATAGCACCCCATCATTAGTATCAGTGGCAGGAATAGTGCCCCATCATTGGTGTCAGTGGAAGGAATAGTGTCCCATCATTGGTATCAGTGGGAGGAATAGTGCCCCATCATTGGTATCAGTGGGAGGAATAGTGTCCCATCATTGGTGTCAGTGGGAGGAATAGTGCCCCATCATTGGTATCAGTGGCAGGAATAGTGCCCCATCATTAGTATCATTGGGGGGAATAGCACCCCATCATTGGTGTCAGTGGAATAGTGCCCCATCTTTGGTGTCAGTGGGAGGAATAGTATCCCATCATTGGTGTCAGTGGGGGGGGGGGAATAGTGTCCCATCGTTGGTGTCAGTGGGGGGTAGGAATAGTATCCCATCGTTGGTGTCAGTGGGGGGTAGAATAGTGCCCCAATGATGGGATACTATTCCTACCCCCCACTGACACCAACGATGGGACACTATTCCTCAGTGTCAGTGGGGGGGAGGAATAGTGCCCAATCGTTGGTGTCAGTGGGGGGGGGAGGAATAGTGCCCCATCGTTGGTGTCAGTGGGGGGAGGAAAAGTGCCCCATCGTTGGTGTCAGTGGGAGGAATAATGCCCCATCATTGGTATCAGTGACACCAACGATGGGGCACTATTCCTCCCACTGACACTTGCTGACCCCTGTTCCAGTACGGTGCTGCTGCAGCCAGCATATGTGGTTGCAGCAGCACCTAAGCACGGCACACTTACCTGCATCTCCACTCGATTTTCGAGGGGCCGCTCAGCTCCGCCTCCTCGCCGGTGATTGGCCACCTGTGTGCCTTTCCTGAGCTACAGTTCTGGCGGCCAATCACCGGTGAGGAGGCGGAGCCGAGCAGCCGCGCGAACATCCAGTGGACGAACCGAAGGAAGGAGCAGCCGCGCTTCCTGGACTGGATCGTCGTGGGACCGGAGCCAGGTAAGAGACAGCAGCCCCTGCCCACCCCTGTACTTAGTTTCCCTTCTGTTGGAAGGGGGGGCGGCGGCGGCACCCCGCCGCCCCCCTAAAAAGTGTCAGCATGCCGTTACCAGCGTATAAGACGAACCCCGACTTTTGAGAAGATTTTCAAGGGGTAAAAAGTCGTCTTATACGCCGGAAAATACGGTATATATATATATATATATATATATATATATATATACGCCTAATAATAGCCATTTCTAATGCAATACACCTTACTCTAAGACATTTATATATATATTAACTTAATTGAACACTCTTATTACTGTTATTTCATTATAATATGAAAAAGTAAGTATGGTGAACCGCTAAACAATATATGATTAAGTAAAAATAAACAACTTAACATAAATAAGTTAACCACTTGCTGCCCAGCCACCGCATTAAAACGGTTGCAGGGCGGCACGGGCAGGCAAAACCACGTTTTAAAACGTAGTTTTGCAAAACAGGTAGGGGGCGCCCACGAGGCGCGCACCCGCCCTACCTGTCCTGCAGGTGTCAGCAGCGGGTGTCAGCCGCCGGGTCACGGCCAGTGATTACCAGCCGTTTCCCCGCGATTCACGGTGATCGCTGACACAGAGTACAGTAGGGCTGCATTGTTTACACACAGCCCTGTTCTGTGTCAGTTCTCTGACAACTCGTGACAAGCTGCAGAGGGAGAGAAGAGTTTCTTTCCCTTGATCAGCCTGTCCCTGTCCAGCACACACCCCCGCCCCCTAGTAAAACACTCCCCTCACACAGTAAACTCTAAAAATGTTAACCCCTTCATCCCCAGTGCCATTAGTACAGTGTCAGTGTTTTTTTTTTCACTGATCACTGTATTGATGTCACTGGGGATGTCAGTGACCCCAAGTCAGTTCCCCCCCAGTGTCAAAATGTCCACCGCAGTCCTGCCATAAGTCGCTGATCACCGCAATATGTCGCTGATCGCCGCCATTATTAGTATAAATAAAAATTAAAAATCTCAGTATCTTTCCTGCCATTTGGAAACGCTATAACTTTCATGTAAACCAATTAATTTACACGTATTGGGATTTTTTTTAGCAAAGACATGTCGCAGAATGCATTTTGGATGAAATTTGTGACAAAATTTGATTTTTTTTATTTTTTTTACTGGACATGTTTTATAGCAAAAAGTCCAAAATATTGTTTTTTTTTCTCAAAATTGTCAGCCTTTTTTTTTATAGCGCAAAAAATTAAAAACGCACAGGCGATCAAATACCACCGAAAGAAAGCTCAATTTGTGGAAAAAAAAGGATGTAAATTTAATTTGGGTGCAGTGTTGCATGACCCCGCAATTGTCAGTTAAAGTAACGCAGCGCCGTAACACAAACCTCTTCTGTAACCGCTTCCTGACCACCCTACAGCAGAAATACTGCTACAGGGCGGCATGGGTACGCAAAATCACATATATATATATATATTGTGGCAGTGCGGTGTCCTGCCACGGTCAAAATAAAGCTGAAAACCCTGGATTCTCAACCAGGCAGGTTGAGGGGCTCCAGAGAGTTGATGTATTGCAGAGGAAACTGGCTTTTCAGTTTCCTCATATATTCATTAAGTCTGTTTTGGGATCTGGAGCCTGGAGATTTCAAAGAGATCTGGGAGGGATGAAATCTCCAATCCGGGGTCCGTGTTTTGAGAACCCCCAGCACACTGATTGCACAGGTGTGTGCAGGCCTTTTTATAGAGTCCTAACCATAGTTCTGGGCTCCACCCCGGCAGACAGGAGTCAGGAGGGCTCCACCCCGGCAGACAGGAGTCAGGAGGGCTCCACCCCGGCAGACGGGAGGTCTCTGCCTTGGAGTCAGGTGGAAGCCAGACTAGCTGTGTGCTAGTGCCATATTTTGGGAAGAGTCTGCAGGAGGCAGACTTAAAACTGTGTACAAGCCAGGAGGCTGAGTATTGTTTAATTTGTGTGATGGTGGAAACCCCTGCGTGGGAAACCTTTATCTTACAGGACTTTCATTTAAATAAAAGTGGGCTAAAAAGGCCCTGAAAAATAAGCGAGTTGCCGTGTGCTTTGAAGAAGCTCTACCACTAGAAGCGAGTTCCCACAATATATATATATATATATACGTGATTTGCGCTCCAGTGGTATTCACACCCCTCCCAGATAGCGTCAGATTGCCCGTCAGTACACCAGTCATCACATTTAACCCCTTGATTGCCAGGAGCACGCTCATGTACAATAATCCTCCATTGCTAGTATAGCGTCTGAACGGGTCAATATCTTTGATCAGGTCAGCACTATACCAGCATTCACATTAGTATAGTGTCCCCAAAAACGCAGCGTTAGTGGGATCAGCCCCTGCACCTGCCAACACCTGTGTTTAGCCCCTACGCTTACCCCCCCTTCTCCCCCAGCAAGTGCAGTGTCAGTAGGTCACTGTCACTTGATACATTGCACACAAAACCGCAGTGTTCGCAGAATCAGGCCTGATCTCTGTTAGCACTTGCCGGTAAATTTTGATGACTCTCATATGCACCAGAGTGCCAGTACTAGTGCCGCTCTACCTTTTGGTGAACTGGCGAGTACCAGCGGTCTAGTACATCCTGGTCTTTCACATACCTCCTTGATTTTTGGAGCTGTTTTTCACGGAATATCTGTATGCGTTGATTGTGGATCAAAGCAGTTTATATGCACAACAATTTATTGCCGCCAACCCAAACTCAAACTTTGCCAGACCATTCGCATGGAAACTCATTACGGTTTTCAAATTTACATTTTTTTGGGGCCTAACCCTCAACATGGGCATTACTAAAAGAAATGAATTGCGGTTGTATTGGTCCGCAGACCCGATTCATCATATGCCGTGTTCTCTGCTGCCATGGCCAGGCATAGATATGAGAGTATAATGTGTTTTATGCATTTCAGCGACAATACACTCTGTCATCCTCGGGGTGACCCTGAATTTGACCGGCTCCACAAAATTCAGCCCCTTGTAAATCACCTTAACCAAAAATTTGCAGATGTCTATACTCCCCAGCAAAACACCTGCGTTGATGAGTCCCTTATTAATTTTTCTGGCCGCCTTGCATTCAAACAATTTCTCCCCAGCAAGCGTGCCAGATATGGGGTCAAGATGTAGAAGACCTGTGAGAGGAAAACAGGCTATACTTATAAGTTTCGGATTTACGAGGAAAAAGATAGTCACGTGGAGCCCGCCCGGATGCCCAGACTACATGGGGAGCAGTGGCAAGATAGTTTGGGACTTGGTGTCATCATTTCTCCATATGGGGTACCACTTATACGTGGACAATTTTTATTCAAGCGTGCCACTATTTAGACATTTGTACAATCTTGGAACTGGCACTTGTGGCAAAGTGTGACCTAATGTGTGCCCACCATTAGAAGTGGGTGGATGCAGGGTGGTATATTCTAATGGTGGGCATACCACATACTTTTCTGGCAGAGATTTCTTCTCATTTTTTCATTCAGTCCACTGGCTGGATACAAAAAAAAAAAAGAACATATATAACCAACAAGGCTTGCGATGTACTGGTACATCAATGGATTTGAATGGTTATACCAGGATGATGCCTACAGCTGCAGGCATCATCCTGGTGTTGTTTTCTTCAGCCGGTGATCGGCTTTCATGTAAAAGCAATCCTAGTGGCTAATTAGCTGCAAGATTGCTTTTACAAGCAGTGGGAGATGATGTCCCCCCTCCCCCGCTGCCTTCCACGGCCTTCTCGGGCAGTCCTGTGCCATCAGGGGAACCTGAGAATGCAGCCAGTGTTTCTGCCAGCTGACCATAGAGCTGATTGGAGACCAGAATGGTGCCAATCATCTCTATAGTCTAAGAATTCGGAAGCTACAAGCATTTCATCACTTCAGTTTCGCAGGATATAAACAGCGCCATTTGTAAATTGGGAAAGCATCTGATCACACCGATTTTGGTTTGATTAGATAATGTAAGGGCAGAGGAGATATCTAGAGTCTGATAGACCCCAGATTTCTGAAAAAAGAATATATGACAATGCCCATTGAAGTTATAGGGGTTATTTGCATTCCCTGTTATAGTATTAAAAGTGCTAAAAAAAAAAAAATGAATGGTACAATGTAAAAATAATAAAAAAAAATCAAAATAACTAAAAAAAAAAAAAAATTGCCCCTCCCATGCGCGCACACCTGTGTGCACAAGCCTTGACCCTGTGCCGTTATGTAAACAGCGGTTGCACCATGCATGTGAGGTATTGCCGTGAATGTTAGATCAAGGGCAGTAATTCTAACACTAGACCTCCTCTGTAAATCTAAAATGGTGGCTTTTAAAGCGCTGCCTATGGATATTAAAAATGTTTGCAGTTTGTCGCCATTGAACGGGGCATGCGCAGTTTTGAAGCATGTCATGTTTGGTATCTATTTACTTGGCATACCATTATCTTTTATGTTTTACCAAACAATTGGCCAATATATTGTGTTTTTGTGCATTAAAATTAAAAAAAGTGTATTTTTTTTTTAAATTGCTTTTGAAAAATCGCTGCGCGAGTACTATGTGCCATAAAAAATTGTAGTACCCACCATTTTATTCACTAGGGTGTCTGCTTTAAAAAAATATATAATGTTTGGGGGTTTAAATTAATTTCCTAGCAAAAAATACTGATTTTTTTCATGTGAACAAAAAGGCTTAGTCTTCAGGTGGTTAGAAGAGTGAGTGATGTGTGGCATAAACTTCTAATGCTGGGCATAAAATGCCCCCACCCCCCAAAATGACCCCTTTTTGGAAAGTAGTCACCCCAAACTATTTGCTGAGAGGAATGTTGAATCAATAGAAGAATTTATTTTTTTACAAGTTTTTGGAAAATGACAAAGATAAATATTTTTTTTTTTTTCACAAAATTGTCACTTAAATGATTTACTGCTCACACATGCCATGGTTATAAGTGGAATTACTCCCCAAAATACATTTTGCTACTTCTCCCGAGTATGGGGGTACCACATGTGAGAGACTTTTTGGCAGTCTAGCCAAGTACAGGACCCCAAAATCCAATAAGCACCTTCAGGCTCTTAAAGGGCTTTATTTCCTCATTACACTGCCAGGATAGCACCTAACCCCCCCCAACTTACCCCTTTTTGGAAAGTAGACGCCCCAAGGAATTTGATAAAAAGCAGGGTAAGTATTTTGCAGATCTCATTTGTTGCCACAAGTTTTTGGAAAATGAAGAAAAAAAACAAAACATATTTTTTCTATTTTTTTTATATTTCAAAACCTTGTGAGAAAAAAATTAGATCTGCAAAATACTCACCATGCCTCTTTTTAAATCCTTGGGGTGTCTACTTTCCAGAAAGGGGTCATTGGGGGGGGGGTTTGGGGCTATCCTGGCATGTCAGGGCCTTCGAAACTGTGATAGGTAGTGAAGAAGTGTAATGAGGAAGTTACGCACCTTCAGGCTTTCAAAGTGGTCATTGGATTTCTGGCTCCTGTATGTGGCTAGGCTCCCAAAAAGTCTCACACATGTGGTATCCCCATACTCAGTAGAAGTAGCAGAATGTATTTTGGGGTGTAATTCCACATATACCCGTGGCTTGTGCGAGAAATAAATCATTTAAATGACAACTTTGTGTAAATGAAAAAAAAAAAAGTTTTTGTCATTTTCCTGAAACTTGTGGAAAAAAAATAAATCTTCCATGGACTCAATATGCCTCTCAGCAGATAGCTTAGGGTGTCTAATTTCCAAAAAGGGGTCATTTGAGGGTGTTTGTACTATTCTGGTATTTTAGCACCTCAAGAAATGTGATGGGCAGTCAGAAAGTAAAAGCTATGTAAATTCCATTATTTATACCATAGTTTGTAGACGCTATAACTTTCACAAAAAGCAATCAATATACACTTATTGGGATTTTTTTAACCAAAAACATGTAGCAGAATAAATTTTGGCCTAAATTTATGACGAAACTTTAGTTTTTTTAGATATTTTTCATGACCAAAATGAGAAAATATTGTTTTTTTCAAAAAAAAAAAATTTTTCTTCAAAAGTTTTTCTGGTTATAGCGCCAAAAATAAAAAGTGCACAGGTGATCAAATACCACCAAAAGAATGCTCTATTTGTGTTAAAAAAGGACATAAATTTCATTTATGTACCGTATTGCATGACCGCGCAATTGTCCGTTAAACTAGCGCAGCGCTGTATAGCAAAAAAAATGTCGTAAATTGCAGTATCTATACCATAGTTTGTAGACGCTATAACTTTCACACAAAGCAATCAATATACACTTATTGGGATTTTTTTTTGCTAAAAACATGTAGCAGAATACATTTTGGCCTAAATTTATAACTATCTTTGAGTTTACTATATATTTTTTATAGCTGAAAGTAAAAAATATTGTTTTTCTTCAAAATATTTGGGTTTTTTTTTTATAGCGTGAAAAATAAAAAGTGTACAGGTGATCAAATACCACCGAAAGAAAGCTCTATTTGTGTGAAAAAAAAGGACGTAAATTTTGTTTGGGTGAAGCATTGCATGACCGCGCAATTATCAGTTGAATTAGTGCAGCGCCGAGTAGCAAAAAGAGGCCTGGTCATTAAGGGGGGTAAATCCTCAGGAGCTCAAGTAGTTAATATCACATTCAAGTGTTCTGATCCAATCTGGATCCAATAGTGAAATGATATAGTGAAATGTGAAATTAACAGGACACTTCCTGTAGGATGCAAAATCTGTGAAAGACACAAATACCCAATACTTCAAACCCCCTTGTCCCTGTTGGTGAGACTATATAAAAAAAAACATAAAATAAGGTGTACAACTACAGTTGACCCCCAGTTCGGGGGAAACAATCTAATAAAGTGATATGTGCAAAACACAATTAAATACACTTACCCACACTAATAGACAACCACATTTATAAAGGTGAAAAAATATCACAAATGCAAATCAATCAGTCCACATAGAATGTCCAATAGAAAATAAACTTATAGCCGTGATCTTCAAACGAATACCATGCAGGTGGTGAGGTAAATAAGTGATCACAACACTTGTGGAAAAATCCTCAAATGGCTAAAATGCCCCCTCACCTCCAAACTGTGACCACAAGGGCCAGCTCGCTTTTAGGATCACACCACGATCCTTATAGGTAATATCCCGTCACAGGAAAGAGTACCGCCAGAAATCCCATCAATGGTAGCAATTACTCCTCTCAGGTCCCCTCCAGGCACAGGTATCGCAATATAGCTCACTCCCCACACAGGATCATACCTTACTAGGGAAACTCAGTGAAGTCTTCTTAGGACACAAGATATTGTTAACAACTGCCTGGCAGTGCCTCTAGCAGTCCACAGGACAGGATTCCCCAGAACGCGGAGTCTAAGCCCCAGTCTGCTTGTTCACCAGGGCCCCTGATGGTGGGGATGGACTTGGAGCAGACTGGAACCAGGTCACGGCCCCTGAGTACACCCGCCTGAGGTAGAGGAATCCACTGGGGGTCTGTGCAGGTGGAGAGCCTGACATGAAGAGGCAGAAGGCGGAAGCAGGGATGGCTGGATCCGTGACGGATGGATGGATGAGCGTGGTCAAACAGGCCAGGTCGGTCACAGAGGGGTCAGCGTAGTACAAGGCAGCAGGCAGAGGAATAGTCAGGTCACTCGCTGGGGTTGGTACAAGTAGTTCATATCAGGTAGGGATATCCAGAAGAGAGGTCAAACTAGCCAGGGGTCAGAGCAGGAGAAGTCAGCAGAGGTCAGGTCCAGGCAAGTCAGCAACGAATCTCAAACAGCAGGAACACAGGAATAAAGACCATACAGCAATGAGTGTAAGTGCAGGGCAGGTTTAAATAGTGCGCCTTGACCTGCCATTGGTGGCAGGCGATCGTGAGTGCGCATGCGCGGTCGCCGCCATCCAGGTCCTAGTGTCCGCCGGCTAGAATAGATCGGCGCTCTGTGCATGCGCGGTGCCACTCGATGCCGCGATCCCTGACCATTGCCCCCCCCTACGGGCATCCTCCGGATGCCCAACCGATCTCTCCTCTGTGGGTGGCTACGATAGAATTCCCAGACCAGTCTAGGAGCGTGAACATTTTGGGCCGGTTCCCATGAGTTCTCTTCAGGGCCATAGCCCTTCCACTTGATCAGGAACTGTGTCTGGCCACCTCTTTTCCTGCAATCAATGATTGCCTCAACCTCGAATTCCTCTTGTTTGTTGATAGTTATAGGTTCCGGCGGCCTGGACCTTTGGTCCGAGACGGGATCTGGCATTGCCGGCTTCAGTAGCGACATGTGAAACACTGGGTGAATCTTAAAGGTTCCTGGGAGTGCCAACTCGTATGCCACCTCATTGATTCTCCATTTCACCCGGAATGGGCCCATATATTTTGGCCCCAGTTTTTTCGAGGGACAAGACAACCTCAAATTGGTTATAGCTAACCAGACCTGGTCCCCTGGTTGCAAGCTTAGCTCCCCTCTTCTTTTCCTGTCGAAGGCCCTCTTACTGTCCTCCTGGGCCTTTGTAATGGCTTCTTGAAGTACCTTGTTATTGGCAGAGAAAAAATCCAGCATATTCTGTGTAGCCGGGACCGGGCTTTCCGGAATCAGGCCAGGTAAAAACGTGGGGTGAAACCCGTAATTGGTGAAGAATGGGAATTGCCCCGTAGCAGAATGATTTGTGTTATTATACACGAACTTCGCCAATGGCAAGAGTGCCAGCCAGTCATCTTGGAGAAAAGACGTGTAACATCTCAAGTACTGCTCCAGCGTCTGGTTTGCCCTTTCTGTCTGCCCACTCGTCTGTGGATGGTAAGCCGATGAAAGGGACAGCTTGATTCCCAGGGCTTCGCATAATGCTCTCCAGACCTTTGAGGTAAATTGGACCCCCCGGTCCGAGACGATATCTTCTGGAATCCCATGAAGCTTGACTACTTCTTTTACAAAGATCTGTGCCGTTTCCATAGCCGAAGGCAGAAAATGGGCCATGTTTGATAATCGATCAACGATTACAAAAATCGCTGAATGGCCTTGGGATGGTGGGAGCTCCACAATAAAGTCCATCAAGTTCATCTGCCATGGTCGATCCGGTATGGGCAATGGTCGTAGTAAGCCCCAAGCCTTACTTCTGGTGGCGCATGTCTTTACGTAAAGTTTGCAATCTCTCGCCATGTTTGGCCACCAGAATGTCCGCTGGAGTAGTTCCAAGGTTTTCGCAGTTCCAAAATGGCCTGCCAGAGGATGATCGTGACAGTGCCCCAGAACTAGGATTCGGACCTCCTCAGGTACCACAATTTGCCCTTCTTTCCAGAAGAGACCCTCCTTGCTCTGTAGAGATACCTCGGGCGGGCTTGGCATTCCCATGGATGCAGTCTGTAATCTAGAGCGTAGTTCTGTTTGGAGGGCGAGAAAGTTTCCCGTGGACAGGATAGTGTCTGGTTTGGGGATTCCTTCTGGGTTCTCAAACATACGTGATAGAGCGTCGGGCTTTGTATTCTTGGACCCGGGTCTGTACGTGATGTGGAACACAAATCTGGAAAAGAAGAGTGCCCATCTTGCTTGGCGTGGTCTCAGACATTTGGCTGTCCTCAAGTATTCCAGATTCTTCTGGTCAGTGAAAATCAGGATTGGGTGTGTGGCGCCTTCCAGCAGATACCTCCACTCCTCCAGTGCTGTTTTGATAGCTAGGAGTTCCCGGTCTCCGATGTCATAGTTTCTCTCTGCCGGCGTAAGTTTCCTTGAGAAGAATGCCACTGGGTGCATTCGTTCCTTGGCACCTTTTCTCTGGGATAGAATGGCCCCTACTGCGTTCTCCGAAGTGTCCACCTCCAGGATATAAGGCAGAGAGGAGTCAGGGTGACTAAGGTTCGGGGCAGAGGTAAACAGTTCCTTTAAAGTCTCAAAGGCTGCTTGGGCCTCGGGTGTCCACCGGAAATGGGTCCCCTGCTTGGTGAGTTGGGTAATGGGAGACACAAGGCCCGAGAAGTTCTTGATGAACTTCCTGTAAGTTTGCAAAACCAATAAAGCATTGTACACCTTTCTTGTCCATAGGTACTGGCCATTCTAAAATTGCCGAGACCTTTTGGGGATCCATCGCAACCCCCCGTGGTGGAGAGAATCAGCCCCAAAAAGGTAATGCTGCGCTGCTCAAAGCTGCACTTGTCAGCTTTAGCATACAACCTGTAAGGGACCACCCGGCGGTACCACTAGCACTCCACTGAATATGCGTTCCCAGAGCACGGAATCTAAGTCCCAGGGTGCTTGTTCACCAGGGCCCCTGATGGTGGGGATGGACTTGGAGCACCCTGAGACCAGGTCGTGGCTACTGGGTAAACCCGTCAGTGGTAGTGGTATACGTCGAGGGCTCCCACGGGGAAGAGCCTGATATGAGGAGGTCTGAAGACCCCACTGGGAGGGACGGATGGATGGATGGCTGAGCAGGTGCAAGGTCAGACAAGCCGGGTCGGTAACAGAGAGGACGGTACGGTACAAGGCAGCGGGCAGAGAATAGTCGGGTCACACGCCAGGTCAGCAACAGCAGGTCAGATCCAATAGGGGGCATTCAAGAGAGAGGTCAGGCAAAGCAAGGGTCTGGGCAGGAGAATATAACAAAGTCAGAGCACAATCCGGGTCAGCAACTTACAGTTCACAGGTTCACAGGTTCACAGGTGCAGGATACAGAGGAGACCAGAAGGCACTGAATGACAGCTCAGGGCCATTTAAATATCCCGCCCTGCGCTGCCATTGGTGCCCAGCGGGCGGCCGCGGCTTCTACTGCGCATGCGCGAACACCGCAGCCGGCCCGGACCTAGTGCCTGTGTCCCTGCACAGGGCGGCGCACTGCGCCTGCGCCGGGACAATCGCGGCGGGGATCGAGGAGATCCCTGACACAACCCATGTTGGCGCAACTGTTCCAATACACTTTTGACATGACCCCTATGGTCATCAAGAGAAGGGGAGAAAATCAGAATGTCGTCCAAATAAAGCACCACAAAGACGTCCAGATAGTCTCGGAACATGTCATTAATAAAATGTTGGAATGTGGCCGGGGCATTGCATAGTCCGAAGGGCATGACAAGGTACTCGAAGTGCCCAAATCTCATGCGAAAGGTGGTCTTCCACTCGTCTCCCTCCCTTATGCCCCACCAAGTTATACACGCCCCTCAAATCTAGCTTGGTAAACACAACTGCTGTCTTTAATCTTTGGAGTAGTTCTGGAACCAAAGGAAGGGGGTAACAATTCTTTATGGTCATTTTATTTAGGTCCCGATAGCCGATACAGGGCCTTAGAGACTTATCCTTTTTCTCCACGAAAAAGATTCCTGCTCCGGTCGGTGATGTGGAGGGGTGGATAAACCCCTTCTGGAGGCTATCGTCTAGGTATTCCTTGAGGACCCCCAATTCCCACTCTGATAGGGGGAATATTCGTCCGAAAGGAATCTCAGATCCAGGTAGGAGGTCAATGGGGCAGTCATAGGTTCGGTGTGGAGGGAGAGTGTCAGCCCCCCGTTTACTAAATACATCCAAGTAGTCAAAGTAGGCCGGGGGAATGACCTGGATGAGCTCGGCGTCCCCGTCAATACATAGGAGAGATTAGGGGAGTAAAGCTGACAGGCATTCCGGAAGGCCCTGAATTTAGCTTGATTCCCGTTGAAGCGTTCCGGTAACGGCACACGAGGTTCTGGCGGAGGCAACGTAACTACTGCCCGGCCGGGTGGTTCGGAGGGTTCTCCGGTTGCCGAAGGAGCACCCGAGCTCTGGGATGGGGCTGCTGGTGCGGCCAATGTCTGGATCCGGTTTCCGAGGTGTATGTAGCCCTCTTGCAGCATTTTGACAGCTTGCGTAAGTGCCGTCAAATGCTGACATATGTCTTCCAGTGGGGATGGCCCTCTTCCAGGCTCTGTCATGGCCGTATGGTTCTGTTAACAACCGCCTGGCAGTGCCTCTAGCAGTCCACAGGACAGGATTCCCCAGAGCGTGGAGTCTAAGCCCCAGTCTGCTTGTTCACCAGGGCCCCTGATGGTGGGGATGGACTTGGAGCAGACTGGAACTAGGTCGCTGCCCCTGAGTACACCCGCCTGAGGTAGAGGAATCCGCCGGGGGTCTGTGCAGGTATAGAGCCTGACGTGAAGAGGCAGGAGGCGGAAGCAGGGATGGCTAGATCCATGCCGGATGGATGGATGATCGTGGTCAAACGGGCCAGGTCGGTAACAGAGGGGTCAGCGTAGTACAAGGCAGCAGGCAGAAGAATAGTCAGGTCATTCTCCGGGGTTGGTACCAGTAGTTCAGATCAGGTAGGGATATCCAGAAGAGAGGTCAAATTAGCCAGGGGTCAGAGCAGGAGAAGTCAGCAGAGGTCAGGTCCAGGCAAGTCAGCAACGAATCTCAAACAGCAGGAATACAGGAACACAGGAATAAAGAGCATACGGCAATGAGTGTAAGTGCAGGGCAGGTTTAAATAGTGCGCCCTGCCCTGCCATTGGTGTCAGGCGAGCGGCCGCTATCGCGAGTGCACATGCGCGGCCGCCGCCGTCCAGGTCCTAGTGTCCACCGGCTAGAATAGATCGGCGCTCTGCGCATGCGCGGAGCCACTCGATGCCACGATCCCTGATAGGTATTCACATGTTTCAATCCATCACATATCTGAGCCCAGTCAGGTCTCAGATACAGTATGTGAAAGTATGGAGTGTCCGGGGTACCAATGGTCAGGAGCCCCTCTCCAGCCAGATCTGCATTTGAGCTCTATGCAGTTTAATACAAGAACAACTGAACCAGCTCACTAATAAGTGACACCTTGATCCACCTATACATACAGTATATATATATAGGAGCGGGCGCTTAGCAACACTGCAGACCTGCAGTGTTATATGAATGTCTGACAATTAAAATGTTTTTTTCTTCAATTCCTTGTTGCATCCGGGGCCTTGGGTTGGGGTTCTGACTCCGTCCACCGCTAGATGCTGATAGGTCAATTAATGCAGGATTAGTCCATTCTATTTCAGGATATATCTGGTGAGGAGCTGTGATTGGAGGGCCTTGGGTACTGTCAACCTGAGGCTTTTCAGTCACCAGTTCATTATTAGGTTCAGGCTTGATTCCTTTATCTCTCATTCCAGGGGACACTGGTGTCAATACAGGTAGTTCGAGGAGTGTACCGAATGTTAGGGCCTGGCTCATAGATGGGTGACGACTTACGCATCTTAGTTTCTTCTATGCTGCTGTCCATTGTTCCTTTGAATGGGAGCAACAAACATGTCTGAGTTTTTCTTAAAGTTCAATTGCTTATAAACCCTTTTACAAGCACATATACTTAGCTTATAACACACAAACAAGCTTACCATCACTCCCAATATTATCCCTCCTATTTTCAATAATCTTATTAAAAATGTTTTAAACACTGTACCAATCCCCTTGAACAAATTTGATGGGTTTAACCATGATGTCTCCTCCATCACCCCACTCAGATAAATCTAAGTTATGATTTAGGATATCATGGACATCACCCTGTATTTCTTCTGCTGCAGCCAAGTGGGCATTTATATCATAACTTTTGTCAACCATATAGGTACAGCACTCTTGTTTTATTGCTACACATAATCCTCCTTGAGATGCAAATAAAATATCTAGACCCATATGGTTGGCAATTACATGTCTTCTAATTTCTATCAATTCTTCTGCTTCATCCTTTAGTGCTATATTTGTTACATTTTCATAACTATTTATCCTGGTTGCCATCTCCTGTCCCCACCCTGTCCAGGATGGAGCATAGGTCCATGCCTTAAATGCATCCCCAAATACTGATATGTTATATTTTTGTGCAATGTTAGTCATAGCATCTGAAGCAGCCTCTATTGAATAGACCTTACTTTCTGTATATCTTTTCTGTCTATGTCCTTTTTGTTCCTTCAACAAATCAGACATATTCACTGGTCTTGTGGCATAAAAAAGTTCTGCTATGATACATGTAACATTGGCTTTTAGGGGCAAACTTTTCATTGCTTTCTATCCACATACAAAATAATTAGGTAGGACTCTTGCCCCAACATTTCTTAATTATGAATTCACTAACTCTTTTAGAGATCTATTATATTTATTTACATCACTATCTATATGTGTCATTACACTCGTCTGGTAAATCTAAAGCGTTTATTAATTGCTTCAAGGTTTTATTAAAACAATTGGAGCAGTCATCTTTACACCGACACATAGTCTGATTCAATATATTATAACACCCGTTTAATACAACTTTGATCTCATCTGGCTCCTGGTAATAATCTCTAATACCTACCCTAGTTGTTCCATTTAAGGTGATACCTATCCCTTTTCCTGATATACCCTGGATTAACAGGTCTTCTTCCTTAAGTGCCTTCCCTTGCTGCACATTTAATATACTATTTGTAGACAAATTTACTAATAAAGCATGATATAAATCAGGACTTGTCACCACCATAGCAATTATAGGCTTATGACGCACACTAGGGGGAATCATAGTTATTGTTCCTCTAACCAACATACCAGGTCAAACACCAAATCAACACTCTCCTCCTTCGACCTTGTTACCACCAAGGAAGTTACTGATCTCCTTTTCAAGGCCCACTTCACCACCTGTCCCCTGGATCCTGTCCCCTCACGACTGTTGCAGCCTCCTTCCTGCTCTATCCTAAACCCTCTAACCCACATCTTCAACTTCTCACTCTCCATGGGCACCTTTCCCTCCCCACTCAAACATGCACTGGTTACCCTCATTCTCAAAAAACCCTCGCTGGACCACACCTGTTTGAATAACTTGTTCACAACCGTATTATTATTATTATTATTATACAGGATTTATATAGCACCAACAGTTTGCGCAGCGCTTTACAATATAAGGGAGACAGTACAATTACAATACATTTCAGTACAAAAGGAATAGGAGGGCCCTGCTCGTGCAGCTTACAATCTAAAGGAAGGGGGAGGTGATACAAAAGGTGATAACTGCGGGGGATGATCTGGCGGAGGTGATTCAAGCACAGTTCTTAGGTGGAGGTGGGGTAGTGGATGTGGATGTCACATCACTACGTTAAACTCAATCTTTCAAAAATTGAGCTTGTAATATTTCCTCCTCCCCCGGTTCCCCACTCACAACTTTACCATTAAGATCAACAGCACAACCATTGGTCCTTCCCCTCATGCCAGGGTGCTAGGTGTAATCCTAGACTCTGACCTTTACTTTGGGCCCCACATCCACTCACCAGCTAAATCCTGCCACCTCAACCTCCGGAACATTTCCAAAATCTGCCCCTTCCTGACCAATCATACCACAAAACAACTTATTCACGCCTTGGTTATATCCCACCTCGATTACTACACCTTAACAACTGATCAGCGTCTGCTGCCCCTCTCTGCCAATCCCTTCACTGGCTTCCAATAACCCAACGTATAAATTCAAAATACTAAGCACAGCTTACAAAGCCATCCACAACATTGCCCCTAGCTACATCACCAACCTCATCCACAGATATTGGCCAAATCGCCCACTCTGCTTCTCTCATGATATCTTCCTCTCTAGCTCCCTCATCACCTCCTCCCACGCTCGCCTCCAGGACTTCTCCAGAGCCTCTCCCATCCTCTGGAACTCCCTACCACAGCATATCCGGTCAGCCCCAACCCTGTCTGCCTTTAGGTGATCTTTGAAAACGCACTTCTTCAGGGAAGCCTCCACCTAAGAACTGTACTTGAATCACCTCCACCCGATCATCCCCCACAGCTATCATCTTTTGTATCATCTCCCCCTTCCTTTGTAAGCTCCACGAGCAGGGCCCTCACATTCCTTCTGTACTGAAATGTATTGTAATTGTACTGTCTCCCTTATATTGTAAAGCGCTGCGCAAACTGTTTGCGCTATCTAAATCCTGTATAATAATAATAATCATAGTACATATCCAACAGTCTGAGAGATTAAATTGGTTAGAGATCACCTCATGCATTTGAATTATCCTATTCAGAAAGGTTTGGATTTTCACATTCATCAGGCCTAGGATTAGTATCATCAGGACACCCTGCCATGCTCTCATCTTCCTCTTCCACAGATGACTTTATTCTGAAACTGAAAGGAACACAATTAATGTTTTTCCTAAGCACAGCCTGCCAAGATCAGGGGCCCCCTCTGAGGCCTCGTCCCTTAAGCTAGCCTGGTTGCTCAGGTACCACAGCCTTATACACGTTTTCAATGTGATGCATGCACCCAAGTCTCCTTGCCCTCAAGCTTTACAGCTGTTGGGGTCACCAGTACCACTTAATGGGATCCTGTCCACCTGGGCTCAAGACCTCTCCTCTGGTCACCTGGATGCAACTTATGTGTCCCTTCAAGATCATCTGGATCTGAAAGTGAGGCATAGATTTTATTATGCAACTGATTAAGGTGTTTCCGTAATCCTATTACATACTCAGTGAGTGTACCATAGGATTTGGTTGATGCCTGTGGATAGTACAAACCTGTTTTTGGCACTGATCCAAAAAGTATCTCATAAGGAGATAACTTTTCTTTCTGTTTAGGAGTAGTTATTAAAGAGAACAGTGCAATTGGTAATCTTTGTAACCAATTCAATCCTCTCTCAGCTTTAATTTTTCCCAGCTTTGCTTTTAACAACCCATTATATTTTTCTACCTTGCCACTTGCAGCGGGGTTGTATGGTGTATGCAAGTTTTGTTCAATGTTAACCACTTGAGCTCCAGAGGATTTACCCCCCTTAATGACCAGGCCTCTTTTTGCTACTCGGCGCTGCACTAATTCAACTGATAATTGCGCGGTCATGCAATGCTGCACCCAAACAAAATTTACGTCCTTTTTTTCACACAAATAGAGCTTTCTTTTGGTGGTATTTGATCACCTGTGTGCTTTTTATTTTTCACGCTATAAACAAAAAAAGGCCAAACATTTTAAAGAAAAACAATATTTTTTACTTTCAGCTATAAAAAATATCACAGTAAACTCAAAGTTAGTTATAAATTTAGGCCAAAATGTATTCTGCTGCATGTTTTTGGTAAAAAAAATCCCAATAAGTGTATATTGATTGCTTTGTGTGAAGTTATAACGTCTACAAACTATGGTATAGATACTGCAATTTACGCCATTTTTCTGCTATACAGCGCTGCGCTAGTTTAACGGACAATTGCGCAGTCATGCAATACGGTACATAAATTAAATTTACATCTTTTTTTTCCCCACAAATTCAGCTTTCTTTTGGTGGTATTTGATCGCCTGTGCGGTTTTTATTTTTTGCGCTATAAAAAAAAAGGCTGACAATTTTGAGGAAAAAAAACAATATTTTGGACTTTTTGCTATAAAACATGTCCAGTAAAAAAAAAATGCAAAAATCAAATTTAGTCATAAATTTCTGCCAAAATGCATTCTGCGACATGTCTTTGCTAAAAAAAAAACCAATACGTGTAAATTAATTGGTTTACGTGAAAGTTATAGCGTTTACAAATGGCGGGAAAGATACTGGAATTTTTAATTTTTATTTATACTAATAATGGCGCCGATCAGCGACATATGGCGGCAATCAGCGACATATGACGGCGACCAGCGACTTATGGCGGGACTGCGGGACTGAGGCGGACATTTTGACACTGGGGGGGAGCTGACTTGGGGTCACTGACATCCCCAGTGACACCAATACAGTGATCAGTGAAAAAAAACCACTGAAACTGTATTAATGTCACTGGGGAGGAAGGGGTTAACATTTTTAGTGTTCACTGTGTGAGGGGAGTGTTTTACTAAGGGGGCGGGGGTGTGTGCTGGACGAGGGAGGGAGGGGGGAGCTGATCGAGGGAGAGAAACTGTATTCTCCCTCTGCAGCTTGGCGGCGAACTGTCACAGAGCAGGCTGTGTGTAAACAATGCAGCCCTGCTCTGTTTCAGTGTTTACCGCTCATCGCGGGAAAACGGCCGGTAAAAAACGGCCGTGACCCGGCGGCGGGGACCCGCTGCTGACACCCGTGGGACAGGTAGGGCGGGCGCGCGCCCCCTGCCTGTTTTGTAGGCACACGTTTTAAAACGTGCTTTTGCCTACGAGCGCCGCCCTGCCACCGTTTATATGCGGTGGCTGGACGGCATGTGGTTAAAAGCTGTCAGTATCTCCTTCATTGCTTGACCTGTGAAGTGTTTCCCTCTATCACTCTCTATTGTCTGGGATTCCATACCTACATACTACTTCCTGTATTAGTTTTGTGGCTGTTGCTGTAGCTTTTCCTACTGGGAAAGCTTCCAACCATCCTGAAAAAACATCTACGACTGTTAAACAAAATTCATACATTTCTACCTTTGGCAGCTGTATGTAATCTATCTGTAACCTCTGAAACGGGTGTGAGGGTCTTGGGATATGACCAGATGGTGTTTGTACCTTTTTCCCTAGTTGAACAGTGCACAAATCAAACATGCCTAACAAAATTGTTTTGCCATTGTCTCAATACCTGGCGCAAACCATATTTTCAAAATTGCATCCACCATCCCTCCTTTGGCAACATAAGAGGGGAGGTGTGCCATAGAGCATAAAGCAGGATACATAGAATAAGGGGAATGCGGTCTCCCATCCTCATGGTGTCAAGTACCTTTTTCATCCTGTGTGCACTTAGCCTTTTCCCATTTCCTTACTTCTTTTTGAGATGCTGCAGCTTGCAGTTCTCCCAATGTTTCCTCATCAGGTGTGCTTTTCAAAAAACACACTCTTTCACCTCTACCTTCACTTAGAGGAAACAAAGCAGCTTCTTTAGCAGCTTTTTCTGCTCTTTGGTTTCCCATAGTGATGGGGTCATTTCCTTTAGTATGAGCTTTTACCTTTACTATAGCAACAGAGACTGGTAAAGGTAATTGCTTCCAACAAGGCTATTATCTGAGCAGAACTCTTTATAGGTTTACCTTGAGAGGTTAGGTAATTGCTACTTCTCCATAATGCTGCATAATCATGGACTGTTCCAAAAGCATAACATGAATCGGTGTATATATTAACCGATTTACCCTCTGCTATTTAGCATGCCTTTGTCAAAGCTTCCAACTTGGCCACTTGACCCAAACAATGGTTTGGCAAGGCTTCTTGGGATATCACTTTTTCCTGATCTACTATGGCCTTTCCTGTTACAGGTGAACTCTTTTCTGTGTAGTACCAGGAACCATCTACCCATAATTCCATATCTGGATTTTCCAGTGCCACATCTGTCACTGTCTCTGGTAGCTCATAGTAGGCCTCTGTTTCACTATTACAGTCATGCTCCCACTCCTCTGCCAGGTCAGGCATGACAGGTAACAGTGTTCAACACATTACACCTTTTAATTGTTATATTACTTGGTCTAAGTAATGCCTGTTCATACCTGGTCAATCTGCCAGCAGACAGATGTTTAGTATTGATATGATTCAACACCTGTTCTACTGCATGAGGGACCATTAAAATCAAAGTGTTTCCTAACACTATTTCAGCAGTTTTTTCCACCATCACCACTGCAGTAGCTGTGGCTTTTACACATGGTGCTGCTGCAGAAATGACAGGGTCCAGTGGTTGAGAATAATAACCTACCGGTTTGTATTTGTCTCCATGTTTCTGTGCTAACACTCCAGATGCTTGATTGTTTGCCTCATGACAAAACAGATAATAATCCTTCTTATAATCAGGCAAAGCCAAACACGGACTTGTCATAATAGCTTCCTTAAATGTTTCTACTGCTTGTTTCTGTTCTTCTGTTTAGTCAAAATGTGTAAGTTTACTAGATGTCAATGCATATAAAGGCTGGGAATCTGTGACATGTTTGGGATGCAGGTTCTGCAGTAGCCTACAAGACCCAAAAAAATGCCCTGAGTGCCTTTTGATTCTTTGGTGGGGGGTATGCTTGTATTACAGTCTTCCTCTATGGTGTTAAATGTTTACCCCCCTTAAAGATACAATGTCCCAGGAACACTACTTTTTCCTGGCACCATTGTCACTTTTCTTTTGAGATTTTACATCCTTGCTCTGCCAAAAATCGCAATAAACTCAGAGATGATCTTTCACAATGTCCAAAAGTATCTTTACATAAGCAGAGATCATCTACATATTGCAGCAAGGTACATCCTGGGGGTATCTGCCACTGATCTAACACCTGTTTTAGTGCTTGATTAAACACACTAGGTGAGATAGATAAGCCTTGCGGCAGCCGCCTCCGGGTGTGGGCATGGTTTTCGAACTGAAATGCAAAAAGATATGTACAGTTGTGTTCAAAATAATAGCAGTGTGTTGAAAAAAGTGAATAAAGCTCAAAATCCTTCTAAGAGTTTTTATTTCCATACACACAAATGCATTGGGAACACTACACATTCTATTCCAAATCAAAACATGAAGAAAAATATATCAAATTAGTGTTGTTCCTCTAAAAAAATGGAAGAAAAGTGAATATTAGACTGTTCAAAAAAATAGCAGTGTTTGTATTCTTCTTTACAAACTCAAACATTCACTATATAAACTGAAAAATGTTTGAAGATTTTGCTTTCCTTTGAATCACTTAATTAATATTTAGTTGTATAACCACTGTTTCTGAGAACTGCTGTACATCTGTGTTGTTGTCAAGGGCCTACCTTTTCCCAGAGATTGTGCTGCTTCATGTGCTGGCGTCCATCTTGGGTTTCTGCAGAGCATGGTGGGAGTCTTTTATGCCTTCAGGCCTCTGAGGTCCATCCCCCAGAGGGGTGTGGCTAATTACATTTAAGCCTGTGATCCGCACATGCCTCAGCTTGTGACTAGACCATTCTCTGTGTTTTCCTTTGATCTGACCTTCCGTTGCTGAACCCGGCCCGTGACCTGTGATTCTTGTCCACTGTTCTGTACCGTTTTGTCCCGTTGTTGTCGACCCAGCCTGCCTGACTACGCTATTGTCATTCCTACCAGCTACACGCCATTGGCAGCGGCCATTACCGCAGCCAGGGTGTCTCGGGGGCCGCGACCTGGTTCCTGGCTGCGTCAAGTCCATCACCACCATCAGGGGCTCTGGTGAAGGGCAGCCTGGGACTTAGACTCCGCGCCCTGAGGGACTTCGGTCTGTGGGTGGTGGTTGTCGTCAGTCAGTGCGTTACCCTGCCACTAGGCCTGCCTGTCTGTTCCACAGCCCCTGCTCTGACATTACACAAGTGCCATGAAACCTGACGGTGCAGGTACGCCTTCGCTTCCAATGTTGGTCGCCAGACTTGATCAACAGGATCTCCTGTTGGATCAGTTCGCTCAGGCATTGCAAACTCTGCTTGCACGCACCGGGCACCTTACTCCTGGTGCTTTTAGGCCGGTTGTCACTCCGGTGGTCGCTTCCGCTGCTGCTCCGCTTGTTGCGCCTACCGCTGCGGCTGCTGCGGCACCCGCGGCGCCCAGAGGCATGACTGGTTCAGCCCCTCTTCCACAGCGCTTTGGGGGTGAGCCGAGTCAGTGTCGTGGGTTCCTCAACCAGGTGGGGATTTATTTCGAATTAATACCCCACGCTTTTCCAACTGAGAGGTCAAAGGTGGGTTTTCTAATATCGCTACTCTTAGACAAGGCCTTGGCCTGGGCAGATCCCTTATGGGAGAGGAATGACCCGGTGATTCATGAGTTTTCCGGTTTTGTCTACGTCTTCCGTAGGGTATTTGACGAACCGGCTCGCTCCGCCTCGGCTGCCAAGCTGCTCATGTCTATGCATCAGGGTTCACGTACCGTTGCCGAGTACGCCATAGAGTTTCGTACCCTGGCGGCAGAGGTGGGTTGGAACCATGAGGCTCTGGTGGCTGCGTTTTCTCAGGGTCTTTCTTATGCATTGAAGGACGAGATTGCAGCCAAGGAACTGCCTGTGGAGCTGGAAGCACTCATTTCCTTCCTGATCCTGATTGACACCAGGCTCAGGGAGAGGCCTTCACTCAAGGAACGCCTGCGGAGGCCTTCCAATCGACTGGCACCCGTGTTTTCTGTCCCACCCGTTCCTCCCTCTCCTCCCACGCCTCCTGGGGATAGATTTCTGGTAGTGAGCCTATGCAGCTTGGGTTTGCTCGCCTTTCCAAGGGAGAGCAGGCCGCTCCGTGTCGGGAGGGTTGCTGCCTGTACTGTGGCCTTGGTGGGCATTTTCGTCAGTCCTGTCCGGTCCGCCCGGGAAACGCTCACACCTGAGATCCTGCCGGGGACAGATCTTGGGTGGAGTCTCCTCGTCCCCGGCGCTCTGCAAAGATAAGCCACTGATCACCATTGTCCTCTCTTGGGCGGAGGGCTCGGTGACGGCCCAGGCGTTGGTAGATTCTGGGGTCGGCGGGTTGTTTATGGACAGCTCGTTTGCTGCCCAGCACTCCATTCCGATGCAGGCTCGAGTTACCCCATTGGTTCTCGAGGCGATAGATGGCAGGCCCCTGCAACTGCCGCAGGTTACCCATGAGACTATGCCAGTTGAAGTAGCTATTGGGGCTGTTCACAGGGAGTTGGCCTGTTTTCAGGTAATTTCTTCCCCGCACTATTCGGTGGTTTTGGGGTATCCCTGGCTCCAGAGGCACAATCCAACCTTTAATAGCGAATGGCCGAGATTCTCTCGTGGTCTCCACAGTGTGGGGCCGGGTGCATCCGTGGGCCGGTTAAGGTGTTGTGTGCCTCCTCGGACTCTGCGTTGCCCACCAACTATGGGGAGTACCTGGACATGTTTGATAAGGTACACACTGGTACCCTACCTCCTCATCGTCCTTACAACTGCGCCATATCCTTGCAACCCGGTGCCACTCCTCCGCGTGGCAGGGTGTATCCTCTCTCGGTTGCGGAGAATAAGGTCATGGAGGAGTACGTTGCGGATGCGCTTTCCCGGGGGCACATTCGTAAGTCTACTTCCCCAGCAGGAGCGGGCTTTTTCTTCGTAAAGAAGGGTGGTGAATTGAGGCCTTGCATCGATTATAGGGGCCTCAATCGAATCACCATTAAGAATGCCTACCCAATTCCATTGATTACTGAGTTGTTCGACCGCCTTAAGGGAGCAACAGTCTTTACCAAACTCGACCTTAGGGCGGCGTACAACCTCGTATGGATCAAACAGGGGGATGAGTGGAAGACCGCGTTTAACACCAGAACCGGTCACTATGAATACCTGGTGATGCCCTTCGGGTTGTGTAACGCACCCGCGGTTTTTCAGGAATTCATAAATGATGTTCTTCGTGACTTGTTGCAGCAGTGCGTGGTGGTTTACTTGGATGAGATCCTGGTTTACTCTGCCTCCATGGAGTCCCATATCCAGGATGTCAAGCGGGTGCTGCAACGATTATGTGAGAATGAACTTTTTTGTAAGCTCGAGAAGTGCGAATTCCATCGATCCCAAGTTGCCTTTTTGGGCTACATCATTTCTGTGGAGGGATTCTCCATGGACCCTCAGAAGGTTGCGGCGGTTCTGCAGTGGCCTCGTCCCAATGGTCTTTGGCCCATTCTGCGATTTTTGGGTTTCGCCAACTACTATCGGAAGTTCATCAGGAACTTCTCCACGCCGGCAAAGCCTCTCTCAGTCCTAACCAAGAAGGGCAGTAATCCTCACGAGTGGCCATCCGAGGCCATCATAGCTTTCGAGGCTCTGAAATCCGCCTTCGCTTCGGCTCCGATACTGTCTCATCCAAATCCTGGATTGCCCTTCGTCCTCGAGGTTGATGCATCTGAAACGGGAGTAGGCGCTTTCCTGTCTCAACGTCGGTCGCCCGATGGACCCCTACTTCCCTGTGGGTTCTACTCCAGGAAGCTTTCCTCTGCAGAGTGCAACTACCAGATTGGAGATAGGGAGTTGTTGGCCATCATTCTGCTCGAGGGCTCTGCGGTTCCGGTCCTCATTCTTACCGATCATAAGAACCTGACTTATCTTTCGGAGGCCAAGAGATTGACACCCCGTCAGGCCAGATGGGCCTTGTTCTTGTCATGTTTCAACTATATGGTTTCCTATTTGCCTGGTTCCAAGAATGTCAGGGCTGATGCATTATCGCGGCAATACTCTGAGTTGTCCAGGGAGGACTCTGAGCCAACCTCGGTCATACCTCCGGATCAGATCCTGGCTGCCATTCGCACCAGTCTGACTTCTCCCTTTGGGGAGCAGATTTTGGCGGCTCAAACTGACGCTCCTCCCGAGAGACCGGAGGGTAGATGTTTCGTACCCGAGGGGTTGCGCACCCGCCTGCTGCATACCTACCATAACTCCAAAACTGCTGGGCATCCGGGGAGGAACCAGTTGTCTTGAGTCGTCTCTCGTTTATTCTGGTGGCCAACTCTCCGTGCCGACATCGCCTCTTATGTAGCGGCATGTTTGATCTGTGCCCAGAATAAATCTCCACGACATCTTCCATTGGGTCTTCTGCAACCCATTCCCAATGGGGAGCATCCTTGGTCATACCTGGGCATGGACTTTATTGTAGACCTCCCTGTGTCTCGGGGTCATATGGTCATTCTCATGGTCGTCGATCGTTTTTCCAAAATGTGCCATTGCATTCCACTCAAGAAAATACCAACAGCGCAAGAACTGGCCACGGTTTTTTTCAGGGAGATTTTTCGCCTGCATGGGTTGCCCAAGGTGATTGTCTCAGACCGCGGGAGTCAGTTCGTGTCCAGGTTCTGGCCTTCTGCTCCCAGTTGGGCATTAGGCTCTCCTTCTCTTCAGCCTACCACCCGAAGTCCAATGGGGCTGCGGAGCGTTCCAACCAGGCCTTGGAACAATTCCTTTGTTGTTATATCTTGGACCATCAGGACGATTGGGCCGATCTCCTGCCTTGGGCAGAGTTTGCCAGGAACTCGGCTGTCAACTCCTCCTCTGGGATGTCTCCCTTCATGGCCAACTATGGGTTCCAACCTGCGGTATTACCTGAGAGGTTCTCACCACAGGACATTCCGGCTGTGGAGAACCATCTTGCTGCCCTGCGTTCTTCATGGGGGCAGATCCAGAAGTCCTTGAGGGACTCGGCACAGCGCCAGAAGTTCCAGGCTGATCGCAGACAGCTGCCCGCTCCTTCATATCAGGTCGGCGATCGGGTGTGGTTATCTACTCGCAACCTCAATCTGCGGGTGCCCGCACCTAAACTAGCCCCCCATTTTGTTGGTCCTTTTCGCATTCTCCACAAGGTGAATCCGGTGGCTTATGCTCTTGCCCTTCCTCCTGGGATGCGGATCTCCAATGTCTTCCATGTATCCCTGTTGAAGCCTCTGGTCTGCAATCGCTTCACTGCCCCTCTGCCTCGGCCCCGTCCCATCCGGGTTGACGGTCATGAGGAGTATGAGGTGAGCCGGATCCTGGACTCTCGATTGGTGCGCGGTCGGGTGCAATTCCTGGTTCATTGGCGCGGTTATGGTCCCGAGGAGCGTTCCTGGGTTCCTTCCGCGGATATCCATGCCCCTACCCTCCTCCACGCTTTTCATGCCCGCTTTCCTCAGAAGCCTTTTGTTGAGCCGCGGAGGGGGAGGGGCCCTTGAGGAGGAGGTACTGTCAAGGTCCTACCTTTTCCCAGAGATTGTGCTGCTTCATGTGCTGGCGTCCATCTTGGGTTTCTGCAGAGCATGGTGGGAGTCTTTTATGCCTTCAGGCCTCTGAGGTCTGAGGGCTAATTACATATAAGCCTGTGATCCGCACATGCCCTTTGCACTTGTGTCTTGTGTCTTTGTGTTGCTACAGCTCTGTTCATACTCTCGTGACTCTCCTGGAATCTGACTCGGCTTGTGACTAGACCATTCTCTGTGTTTTCCTTTGATCTGAACTTCCGTTGCTGAACACGGCCCGTGACCTGTGATTCTTGTCCACTGTTCTGTACCATTTTGTCCCGTTGTTGTCGACCCGGCCTGCCTGACTACGCTATTGTCATTCCTACCAGCTACACGCCATTGGCGGTGGCCATTACCGCAGCCGGGGTGTCTCGGGGGCCGTGACCTGGTTCCTGGCTGCGTCAAGTTCATCCCCACCATCAGGGGCTCTGGTGAAGGGCAGCCTGGGACTTAGACTCCGCGCCCTGAGGGACTTCGGTCTGTGGGTGGTGGTTGTCGTCAGTCAGTGCGTTACCCTGCCACTAGGCCTGCCTGTCCGTTCCACAGCCCCTGACCTGACAGTTGTATGGAGTCAACCAACCTCTGGCACCTGTGAACAGGTATTCCAGCTCAGGATGATTGGACTACATTCCACAGTTCTCTATTTCTTGGTTTTGCCTCAGAAATCGCATTTTTGATGTCACCCCACAAGTTTTCTATTGGATTAAGATGCATGGATTGGGCTGGCCACTCCATAACGTCAATCTTGTTGGTCTGGAACCAAGATGTTGCACGTTTACTGGTGTGTTTGGGCTCGTTGTCTTGTTGGAACACCCATTTCAAGGGCATTTCCTCTTCAGCATAAGGCAGCATGACCTCTTCAAGTATTCTGATGTATTCAAACTGATCCATGATCCCTGGTATGCGTTAAATAGGTCCAACACAGTAGTATGAGAAACATCCCCATATCATGATGCTTGCGCAACCATGCTTCACTGTCTTCACAGTGTACTGTGGCTTGAATTCAGTGTTTGGGGGTCGTCTGACAAACTGTCTCCGGCCACTAGACCCAAAAAGAACAATCTTACTTTCATCAGTCCACAAAATGTTGCGCCATTTCTCTTTAGGCCAGTCAATGTAATCTTTGGCAAATTGTAACCTCTTCAGCACGTCTTTTTTTCAACAGTGAGACTTTGCGGGGGCTTCTTGCAGATAGCTTGGCTTCACATAGGTGTCTTCTAATTGTAACAGTACTCACAGGGAACTTTACACCTTCTTTCATCTTCCTGGAGCTGATTGTTGGCTGAGTCCTTGCCATTTTGGCTATTCTTCTATCCGTTCAAATGGTAGTTTTTCGCTTTCTTCCACGTCGTGCAGGTTTTGGTTGCCATTTTAAAGCATTTGCGATCATTTTAGCGGAGCAGCCTATCATTTTCTGCACTTCTTTATATGTTTTCCCCTCTCCAATCAACTTTTTAATCAAGGTACGCTGTTCTTCTGAACAATGTCTAGAATGACCCATTTTCCTCAGAATTTCAGAGAGAAATGCACTGTAACCAGCATGTACAACATTTTCTGCCTTCCTTCCTTAAATAAGGGCAATAATTGCCACCTGTTTTTCAAAGAATGAATGACCTCACTAATAGAACTCCACACTGCTATTATTTTGAACATGCCCCTTTCAATTAGTGATTCAATTACACAGTATCAGCAGCATGCATGTCATGACTGTTGGGCCTGTTGGATTTCTATTACTCTACTACACCTGCTAGTAAATTATTTGCCATGTAGAAATATCATTTCTACCAAAAACAGTGATTGATCAGGTTAGTGATGTCTGACTGCTATTATTTTGAACACAACTGTACATGACTCCTCCAATCTTACTGAAAAATATGCATTTGCTATGTCTATCACTGTGAAACATGATGCGTCATTAGGGATATCAGAGAGCATTGTATTTGGGTTTGGTACTAAAGGGACGCTCTGTTTTATCACCTTATTTGTTGCTCTCAAATCTTGTACCATTCTATACTTGACAGGTGCCTTACGATCTAAAGGTTTCTTCTTTACTGGGTATAGTGGTGTGTTGCAAGGAGAATTTACCTTCTCTAACACTCCTTTTTCTAAATACATTTCAATCTGTTCCCTGATACCGTCCTTCTGCTGCTGGGATAATGGATACTGAGTCCATTTTGGCAGAGGAACTCCTGGCTTTACTTCTACATTGACTGGAGGCACATTTAACACCCCCACATCCTCTCTTGAGGTGGCCCAAAGTGTCTCTGGCAACTCTTTCAAGCAGTGGGGGAATTTTCTGGGTGTGATGCTGCTGTGACTAGCACACGCAGACTGTCACACACATCTTGTTCTACTTCAGTCAATGGTGAAGTTGCAAAGACTCCCTTAGGTGTATAAGTTATAGTACATTGTAATTTTTACAAAATATCTCTTCCCAGCAAGTTACAAGGCACTGTATCAGACATAGGGAAGGTGGATTTTAAGGAAACACCTCCCAATTTTATTTGGAGGGGAGGGGGTTTCCTGTAACATTACTGCAGAACCATTCAATCCTACAACTGACACACTATGCCCTGCAGGCAGAGAAGGCGCAGTCTGTGTTGATATAACAACCCCCTGAGTCCACAAGGAAAGTGAGTTCATTTTCCTCAAAGAATGGCATCTTTTTCTTTTTCTTTTTTTTTTATTTAAGTTTTTATTTATTTTCCATATATAATACATATTTCATCATTATTCTCATACAAAAAGACCATTTCCATATCATTAATAACATTTCTTACTATCTTTATTCCCATTTACCTCCCCCCCTCTAACTAATTTCCCCCCCTCCCTAAATAAAACCTCCCTCCCCCCATATAAACCCACCCACTCTGCATTGTTCTATTACCCCTTTTCCCAACGAGAATATAGGGTATGTAAATCCTTTTATCTTTCTCATATTGCTACTTCATATATTTCACCATAAATTCTTCCCATTTTCTCCACCTCTTAGAGAACAACCCCATCCTGTCTTCCTGCATATAACACAATCTCTCCATCTTACAAATTTGATTTGTTCTTTCCACCCAGTCCTCTATCTTCGGCACCTCTGGTCTATGCCAAAACGTAGGTATCAAACCCTTAGCCGCATTCAGGTAGCACCATATACCCAAGTCCTTATATTTATTTACTGATAACTCTGTACTATGTAGTAAACACACATCTGGATCCAGTCCTATCTTTATCCCAGAGATATTCTCAATTAGTTGGACAATTATCTCCCAGAAACCTTGGATCTTCGGGCACTCCCACCATATATGATATAACGTGCCTATTTTTCCACAACCCCTCCAGCACTCTTGTGAATTTTCCCCACATATCTTATACTCAACCTTCGGTGTAATGTGCCATCTCGTTAAACACTTATAGTTTACCTCCACCTCTCTCATACTTATATTCTCGTGTGTTAATCTATATATTTTCCTTTGTTTCTCTTCATCTATCTCTATTCCCAAATCTCTTTCCCATTTTACTATATACATTGGCTTTGTGTAAGTGTCTAACTCAGCGAGGATCTTATAAATTTTTGCCGTACCTCGCCTCCCGTCACCTCGTGTTTCTAACAACCTCTCAAACAGATTCCAATCCTTTCTCGATCTCAACGGTTTTGGAAGGTTTCTGAAAAAGTGTTTTAATTGGTGATATCTCCACTCATCTATTTTAATGAAGAGTTCCCTTTTATCTTTTTTCAAGTCCCCAAGTGTTCTCAATTCCTCCCTTCTCCTTTTTTCTATTTAATAAGTCATATGATATTCTAGGTTTTTTATTTTTCCATATGTATTTTGTTAACATCCTTTTTATTACTTTAAAAAAGACCTCCGGGAGTTTGACTGGAATCATCTGGAATTTATAGAGGATTTTTGGTACAATTATCATTTTTATCAAGTTTATACGGCCTATCCAAGACGGATTACCTCTTCCCAATCTCCTTAGTTCCTCCTTGATCTCATTTAAGAGTGGGATATAATTTAATTTATACAGGTTCGTACAGAAAGTTTAACCCCCAAATACTTTATCTCTCTATTTTTCCATATAAAGGGGAATTCTTTCTGTATTTTTTCTTTTTCACTATTTGGAAGGTTTACATTTAAGATCTCAGTTTTTGTTGGATTGATTTTCAAGTTTGATAGCTCCCCATAATCCTTTAAGCTCTTCATTAGATTTGGGAGTGTTATCCTAGGATTTCCCACATAAAACAACAGGTCATCCGCAAAGGCAGCTACTTTATGTTCGACTTCCCCTATCTGCACTCCTTTTATATCTATATTCTTCCTAATAGTTGCCAATAAAGGTTCCAATGCCAATACATACAACAATGGGGATAGTGGACATCCCTGTCTAGTTCCATTTGACATCCCAATAGGTTCCGACCTCTCTCCATTAACCATGACAACCGCTGAGGGCTCTCTATACAACTTTCCTATCCACTCTCTCATTCTTACTCCTATTCCTAAAGTTTCCAGGGTATCCATCATAAAGCCCCAGTCTACTCTATCGAATGCCTTTTCAGCATCGATCGAAAGCACTACTACCGGGGTTTTCCCCTTCCTAGCTTTTTGGATAAGGAACAGAGTTCTCAGCCCATTATCTCTACCCTCCCTCCCTGGGATAAATCCTACCTGGTCCCGCTGGATCCATTCTGGCATAAGATCTTTTAACCTATTTGCTAGGACCTTTGCATATAACTTAGTGTCTATGTTCAGGAGTGATATCAGTCTATAGCTAGAGCACTGAGAGGCATCCTTCCCTTCCTTTGTATCAGCACCACATGGGCCTGTAAAGATTCCCGTCTCATCCCCATCTCTCCTCCCAGGGCATTCATATATTTCTTCAATTTGGGTATTAACAGGTCACTGTATTTTTTATAGTATCTCACTGTATAACCATCTGGGCCCAGGCTTTTCCCCGTCATAGTACTCTTTAATGCTCTTATTACTTCTTCCTGTGTAATTTCCAAATCAAGGGAATTCAGTTGGTCATGGCTTAGCTTTGGTAGTCCTGCATTTTTTCTCTCTTCTCTCATTTCCGTTTATATTTACTGGGTCTTGGGAGGCAATATTATACAGCTTACTATAGTATTCTTTAAACACCTTAATGATCTCTTTAGTAGAATAAACCATTTCCACCTTGGGGTTTTTTATTTTCTCTATATAGTTCCTATTTTTTTTTTTCCCTCAAGGCTCTCATTAAATATTTTCCTGGTTTATCTCCCCATCTATACCTCTCACTTGCAACTTTGTTAAAGACTCTTCTCTTCTCCTCCTCCATCAGTAACTCTAGCTCTTCTTTCTTTTTTATTACCTTCTGTCTTATCTCTTCTGCTCTTTTACATTTATGTATCTGCTCCAGGTCAGATATTTCTTTTAGCAGCCCAGTAAGTTTTTCTCTTCTTTCCTTTTTCTTTTTTGCCCTGGACGCAATCAGTATACCTCTTATATAGGCCTTATGGGACTCCCACACTGTAGCCACCGACACCTCCCCTGTCTCATTCTCTTGAAAAAATCTTTCAATCTCTTCTCTGATTTTCTGATCCACCTCCTGATCCAGGAGAAGAGCCTCGTTCAACTTCCAACCTATCCCACCTGTCAATCGTCTTCTCCACCTCACTTTCAGTGTAACAGGGGCATGATCTGAAAGGGACATCACCTCTATTTCTACTTTATCCACAAATTCTATAAGTTGATGATCTATCAATATATAATCCAATCTGGAGTACATCTCGTGTGCTTTGGAGAAGAAGGTATAATCTCTCTCTTTTCCATGAATCACTCTCCAAATATCCACCAGTTGACACTCATGTATCACCCTCTTCAGGATTCTCAGAGCTCTACCTCCCTCTCGTTGCACAGAAGAGGTCGTATCCATTTGTGGGTCCATACAAAAATTCAAATCCCCTGCCACTATCAAGTGTCCCTTCTTAAAGGCCATCAGTTTTCTCAAGACTCCCTTCAGATAAACTTCTGGTCTTTTATTTGGGCAGTAGATATTCATGATTGTACATTCCTGCTCTTGTAATCTACCCTTCAAGAACAAAAATCTCCCCTCAGGATCTACCTCTCTCTCTTCTATCTCCAACATTACATTTTTTGCAAACCCTATTGCTACTCCCTTAGCTCTCTTAATTGGGGAATCCGCATAAAACCATGTTGGGTAATTTCTAGAGTACAATTTTATATTTGACTTGATCTCTAGGTGTGTCTCCTGCAAAAATACCACTGAAGCCTCTCTATGCTGTAACTCCTTGAATAATTTAAATCTCTTCCCAGGACAGTTCAATCCCTTTACGTTATATGTTATAAATCGGAGATCTTCCATCTGTCTTATCTCTCTGTTTTCTTTTTTTTTTTTCCCCCTCCATCATGCCGAGTGTTGTCCCTAAAGCCCCTCCCTCCCTAGCCCTCCCCCCCCACCCTCCCACCTCCCTATTTCCCCCAGGCCTCCTTTGCCTTTGGATCATATTCCACCTCTGATCCCTCTATAGGGGTTCGACTCCGCCCATGATCGCTCACCTTCCCCCCCTCCTCCCCGGTGTCCCCTTATCTATTGACTCTCTATTTCCTCTTTTAACCAGCTGCCAGTTTCCTAACCCACAAATGTCCAACTCTCCCTCCTCCACTTTCCAACCCGGTATCACTTGTCTCTGCAGTCCAAGTTTATCACAGAAATCTTCAATGTCTTCCGGAAATCTTAAGACAGCTGTAATTCCTCCCTCCACCCGATTAAGCTTGTGGCACGACCCCATCTGTATTTCACATTATGTTTTTTCATCACTTCTAGTAGGGGTTTCAGTGATCTCTTCCTTCTCAGAGTCTCTGCTGTTAAATCTGCAAAAATTTGAATACTTTTCCCTCCATATGTAATATTTGTTCTTCCTTTAATCTTTTTCCATATCTCTTCTCTATCTCCGTAGTTATGGAATTTAACAATTATATCTCTTGGTTTTTCTACCCCTTTTTCTTGTTGATACTTCCCAATCCTGTATACTCCGTCCAATTTAAACATCTCCTCATCCGATTTATCCATTAGGAAGTTCAAAATTTTGCCAGTTAGCTCTTTTAAATCTTTTAAATCTTCCCCCTGTGTCAATTCCGGTACTACTCTTACTCTGAGATTATTTCTCCTTTCTCTATTTTCTTGTTCTTCTATCATATAAAGCAATCTCTTTTGTTCTTTTCTATCTTCTATTATCCATTTCTCTAATTTTGGGATGGTTTGGGTATGAGTTTGAACTTTTTCCTTCATTTCCTCCACCCTAGTTAACAATTGTCCCAGTTCTTCCCGGATCATCCCCATCTCTTGCTTTATTGATTTTTCCAAGCCTTTAAACATCTCCACCATTTCTTTTTTATTAGGTATTTGCATATCTCTTTCAAGATCTCTCGGTTCAATGCCTTCCATTAATTGTTGACTATTATATACTGGGCCCAGGGAAAGTCTCGGGCTGTTATCCAAACTTATTTCCAATTTACTTTTTTCACTTATTCCCTGAGTTCTTTCTGGGGTAACATTCCTTGTGACACATACTTCTTAATCGTACCAGTTTGGGTGTTCTTAGGCCCACTCCCTTTGATGTTTTTACCTTTCATGTTGTTTTTTTTTAAACTTTTACTCTTATTTCAAGAACTCCTGTTCTCTTACTCCTCCCGGTCTTCAGACCCACCCTAGGAATCCCCTATTTCTTTTATTTTCAGATTGTATATTTAATGCAATGTCTTACTATAGGCGCTTGGAGATCTAATACGAGGAATCGATGTAAATAAAACTCCAACATACAAGTCCAATGTATAAAGAGTGTAAAAGAAGACCTGCAGGAAAACCCACGGTCATCACTCACCCTCCACGTTGGAATATCACTCCAAAAGCAGTTCTCCTCTGTAATTGTATCCTCTTGAGGGGATTCCTGGGGGTCTCATATAGCTCAGTTAGCTTGTATTCCCATCAGATACCTCCTTAAATTGGAGGTAGTATACTGGTTAGTAGTAGAATAGAGATTGGGAGTAGTGTGGAGGTTGGGGGGTTAGCCGTATTGTGGAGGTGGTGTAAGACTGTAATGATGGTATGATATGGGGATGGTATGGAGGTAGGGAGGTTAAAGGAATCAGGGAGATGGTAGGTGGTATGGAGATGGTGTGTTGTGGAGGCAGTATGCCAGTTACCCTCCACTTCTCCAACTTGCTCAGACGCCAGGCAATCTATCCCACACCTAGGCAATCGCTCCCAGAGCTCCTCCAAGGCTGCCCACGTGTTGGCGCCGCTCCACTGCCTCGTCCGTCTCACTGGCATCTCCCTGGCAACCCTCCTCCTCTGAAGCTGCCGCAAGACGCCAGAGGAAACCATGAGGCGTCCCTCTCCCGGCTCTCTCCTGGTTCCAGGCGGACCGACCGTCTCCGAGACTCCGAGAACCCTCTGCAGCTGGGTGAGTTTCTGCACACAACCCTCCAGTGCAGCTGGTCTCTTTAATGGGGCCTCATGGGGAGGTTAGTCAAGGGGAGGCTAACGGAGAGTGCTTACTGAACACTCTCCCGTGCCGCCATATTCAGGCTCCACCGAATGGCATCTTTTTCAATGTCAGTTTTACAAATGCATCATCACCATCTGTTTCTGATATCACTGGCAAGAATGTGCTTAGTCATTTTCTTTTGACCCATGGCTTTCTGACTTATTTCCTTGGTCCCCGACAATCTCGGGCCATATGGCCAATTTTACCACAGTTGCAGCAAGTCAGATTGGGAAAACGTTTTCTTTCCCCCCCCTTGTTCAGGTCCATCTGTGTGGTATCCAGAGCGTCCTCCTTTTCCCATTCCTCATCAGGTGACAGAGGGGGATATTATTATTAATATTATTATACAGGATTTATATAGCGCCAACAGTTTGCTCAGCGCTTTACAATATAACGGGAGACAATACAGCAACAATACACTTCAATACAAGAGGGATAGGAGGGCCCTGCTCCTTGGAGCTTACAATCTAGGATGGAGGGGCTAGTGTTACAAAAGGTAGTAACTGTGGGGGATGGACTGGAAGCAAGAGTAGAAGATTCCATTGTTAGCTGACGGCAGGATAGGCTTCCCTAAAGAGATAGGTTTTTAGAGATCGCCTAAAAGTGAGCAGAGTAGGCAATAGTCTGATAAATTGGGGTACAGAATTCCAGAGGATGGGGGAAGCTCTGGAGAAGTCCAGGAGACGAGCATGGGAGGAGGAGACAAGGGAGCTAGAGAGCAGGAGGTTTTGAAAGGAGCGGAGAGTACCGTTTGGGTGATATTTGGAAACAAGATAGGTGATGTAATTTGGGACAGAGTTATAAATGGCTTTATATGTTATTGTTAATGTTTTGAATTTTATCCCTTGTACAACGGGAAGCCAGTGGAGGGATTGGCAGAGAGGGGTGGTTGATACAGAACAGTTAGTAAGGTGGATGAGTCTGGCAGCAGCATTTATGATAGACTGAAGAGGGGATAGCCTGCAATGAGGTAGGCCAATGAGGAGGGAGTTACAATAGTCAAGGCGAGAGAAAACCAGGGAGTGAATAAGTTGCTTAGTGGTTTCCGAGGTTAAGAATGGCCGTATCTTGGAGATGTTGCAGAGGTGAAGTTTACAAGATTTAGACAGCGATTGGATTTGGGGCTGAAAGGACAGATGGGAGTCTAGCACTTTTTTGATGCATGTTTAGCGTGTTCCAGTACATTTTGGATGCGTTTTTGAAGCATTCCAGTGTATTTTTTTTATCCATTCCAGTTAATTTTTTTCCCTTTCTTTTTCTTCAATTTAATTAGGGACATGTGCGTTTTAGTGCGTTCCAGGGCATTTTACTGCGTTCCAGTACAGTTCTGTGCATAAACAATGCAGCCTGTTCAACTTTTTTGGCAGCACCTGCAACGCACTGGAAATGCAGGCACTGATGTGAACTATGACATTACCAACCATATAACCTTCTTTCTGTGCATTTTGGATGCAGAAAAAAGCAGCTGAAACACATGTAGTGTGAACTGGCTCTAAAGGTTATTATAGTTAAGGGAACGGGACTGACCAGGAATTGTGAATTCAATCAGACTAGTGGTGAGATACACTTAGGAATCTTATAATAATGCTAGATCTGAGCTGTAGGTGATATGAAATGATACACATTAACTTGATCAGTAAATAAATAGTTAAATAAAAAGAGTAGGGCGGTGATACATAGGTTTGTAGATGGAACAGGTGATGACGAGGGGTCAAGTTGTATAAGGAGAGAGGTTTAAGAAAAGAGAAAAAAAGTTGCAATCAAATATAAACAGAAGGAAAATTGAACGTTTCAAACTTGTCAGAAGAACAGGACGCAGGTAAGATTCACTCCCTTTCCACTTTCTAGTCAGTAGCCAAAATCTTAATTGATTGAACAATATTCCTGGCACTGACAGAACCCTGGAAATTGATCTCCATATTTTCGGCATTCACAAATGTCAAGGAGCTTACAATCTAAGGCCAAAAACTCAGACATATACTAGGCCCAATTAACCTAACAGCATGTCTTTGGAGTATTAGCAGAAACATGCCCGTACAGAGAAAGCATGCAAACTCCAGACAGGGGATTAGAACCCATGACCCAAGTTCTATAAGCCCTGAGTACTAACCACTAAGCCAATGTAGCAGACAGAGTTTGAGCTGGAATGTAGAATAGTTACATGATTAAAGAGAAGGCAGATATATAATTACATTGGGAAATTAGAGCTAGACATTCAAATTATTTGAGATATAAGTTTGAAAATGTTTGACATTTGAAAATAGGATGTATGACATTCATTAGAAAATGCATTAGTTGGCCGATCATTTTTGGAGAAACAGCAACAACAAAAATAATAAAAGTAGACTCTTTCCAATCAGCTTGCTGGGCGCCTTTCTGAAGACTGACAGGTCTTGATTGATTGAATTGAGTCTGCCTGAATGTTCAGCGTCTATTGGTAGACTCGATTCTTAGTAAATCAGTGCCTATGTGTTCACGGTGCAATCTGTTTTGTGCAGGTCCGAGAATCCAAGACGTATGTTGCATTTACTGGTGATTAATGCTAGTGGGTATTGTAGGCACTAGCAGTAATCTTTATTTACTAAAAATGTAGACTGCAAAATCTGCAGGTGCTCTGCATAGTAACCAATCATTTTCATGGTTTTAATGCCAAAGCTAGAAAGCATATTGGCTACCATGAGCACCTGCACCATAATTTTAGTGTACCAGTTTTAGTAATCGACTCTGCTGCCCACAAATTCCATAATGGATCTGTGGTAGAGAATACCTCACCAACGTTGTGTATTTACTAAAGCTGTACGGTGCAAAATCAGACTCACTTCTGAAGTGAAAACAATCAGCTTCCATGTTTGATTGCCAAACCTAAATTCACCAATTAGAAGCTGATTGGTTTCTAGGTCAAAACCAGCCTGAATTTCCATTCTTCATCTTTAACAAATAAACCACTCTGTGTTGATATTGTGATGAAGTGATTTTCTATCCTGGCAAGGGTTTGTAGGACAGCAAATCAATCTCTTACATTGCAGTACAAAGGAAGTTGCCTTGTTGATGATCTTCCAACAATTGGCAGCATGTGAACCAAAAACATATTTTTTATTATATTTTCATTGGATTGGATGCATATGAAAATCTGTAGGTGTTTGTAATCATGATGGCAGTATGGTGGAAAACATCTATTTCCCTTTTATAGTAAAAGATATTTCCCATGTGCAACACTGCCTTTTGTCCCCCATCTCTGAAGCCTGCCTAGGTAACAGGGTAAGGACAGGGCTTGGGTTACTGTAAAGCGCTAGCTGCATATCTCAAATTATTGATTTGCTATTTTGGGATTGCATATGTTTGAGTTAGCTGCAAAAGATTCAAAACTCTAAATCTCAACATACACTATACAATATGATTGTACATTCTCCTTAAGATGTATCATGAAATATGTAGTGCAAAGGGCAGCCTGACTGGATACAGAGTGATTAGAATGAATAGGTGCAGTC
The DNA here is from genome assembly GCF_062004578.1 of Staurois parvus. Taxonomy (NCBI): domain Eukaryota; kingdom Metazoa; phylum Chordata; class Amphibia; order Anura; family Ranidae; genus Staurois; species Staurois parvus. Next base: position 86,254 of record NW_028318764.1, on the reverse strand, counting down.
CTTGTAGGATATAATTTTTGGTAGATCTAAACAAGATTGTGCACAAATTGTAACAGCAGATTGTATAGTGTATTGTCACTTTTAAAATTACAACATTTTGTAAGAAAATACTCAGGAATAGATTTTGTGAATTCAGAAGCTGATGCAGGTTTACATGATAGCCAACCATCTTCTTGTTCAATTATATGTTGTATATAAAACCTGGAAGATGATTGGTTTTTCTTTTTTAGATGCCCCAGATTTGCCAGCCTGTATGTTTAGTAAATAACCCCCACAGGTTAGTAGCAGTTGGCCAATAAATATGTGTATTGCCCAGGAGGCTGCTACAACCATGTGTATTGTGTTCTTTATATAATTTTGTCTTTATTTTGTATTGCACACCTATTGCTACCTTTAGCAGACAACATGGCAGCAGACACCTTATGGCTGGTCATTATTTCTAGCTTTCATGTTTATACAGCATAGACAGTAACAAGATCCATTCCTAACAGGAGTAAACCGAATCAATACATTGTTCCAAATCCTGCAAGGGGGAAGTCCAGCTTTCCTTCAAATTTACAGTGTCCATTTTGAACAAGCTTCCACATGCAAGCGATGTCTCTCACTCACATGCGAGGCTACTGAATGTGCTGTCTAAACTGTATGTGATTGAGGCAACATACTGCATACAGCACTGTGTTCTGTTCTGAGTGGAGACCTTCATATTTCAGAAAAGGAAAACACCAGAACCTGCCTCAGGAGCACTCAACAACTCATATGAAGTGATGTATCAGCAATGAGTGCAAAAGCTTCCTCTGATTTGCTAATCAGTAGCCTGCCTCTGCGACTTACCCAATCAGACGGAGCTTTGTACTCATGAATATAATACATCCCTTTATGTGTGGGGATGAGTGCTGTTGAGAGAGAATATTGTGTTCCAGGTCTAAGGTGGGAAGCCCTCATCTGACACCCAGAAAACCATGCCATATTCTGTATGTAACCTACATACACTTTATAAAGCAATTCCAGTGGCCTCATGACTTTTACTGAGCTACATCGTTCATTCTGCCAAATTTACTATATCTGAACTATGTAAAGTGTAACCAAAGCTGGACTTATGCTAGAAACTGAATTAGGAATCCAAAAGCACCCAAGTCATGTGAACCCTGTTTAAAACGTACACCATTCTGATCAGACACCAAATGCCTCAACTCCAATGTCAGGCTACTATCACTTTACATAATCCAACAGATTACAGAGTAAAATCAAAAAGTGCTCCTGTAGAGGACAGCCCAAGCATTTAATGCTCCTAAACACACTTCAGGTGTAGGACAGTGTCATGTAGGAGAGTGTGCACCGAGTGTCATCTGCTGCACAGGTATTATTGTATCATGTCAATGTTCTCCAACCTAACATTGCAACTATGCAGCCACTCTGTATACATCCACTATATGGTGAGTGATCTTCTGCCTTTCCTCCACTCTGTATACATACACTGTATGGCGAGTGATCTTCTGCCTTTCCTCCACTCTGTATACATACACTGTATGGCGAGTGATGATCCTCCTTTTCTTCCAAATGACATCAGTCTACTTTATTCAACTGACTGACAAATATATATGACACTAGTGGAATATCCAAAATTTGCTAATCTTTCAGCCACCTCATATCTATGTAACATTTGTCTGAATATTTGAATTGTAAAATTGTATAAACGATGTACAGTTTTATACTGTTATATTTTATCACACAAAATGGAAAATTTTAATATTTCTACAAACATTTCCTATTTTTGATAAAAAAAATAAAAAGTTATTCTATTTTTGATATTTCAAAAAATAGTTCAATAAAGCAGTGTTGCTTAAAAAGATCTGACACTTTTTTTTTTTTTTCATATGTCAATGACATTTTTGGGCTGGTTTTTATATCTCCCAATTTTGGGGGTGAATATATGGATAATGCAAACCAGGGGTGTCAAAATGGTGGCCCTCCAGCTGTTGCTAAACTACAAGTCCCATGAGGCATTGCAAGACTGACAGTTACAAGCATGGCTCCCAAAGGCAGAGGCACGATGGGACTTGGAGTTTTGCAACAGCTGGAGGGACGGCAGTTTGACATCCCTGATCTAAACAACAGTCCTCCTGAGGAGTTTTAACTTCTGACCAGGCCATTTTTTGCTTTCTGGAACTGCGTTACTTTAGTTGACAATTGCACGCTCATTCAGCCCTGCACCCAAATGATGTTTACATTCTGTTTTGCAATGGACAGAGCTTTCTTTTTTTTTTTTGGTCACTTGTTTGTTTATTTTTTGAGCTATGCCCCCAAAAAAGGGGACATTCATTGTTTTACAGGAAAGCTAGACTGGTTTACAAATGGTGGTATATAGACTGTGATTTTTTGGGTTTTCTAATTTTTAGTAGTAATGGCAGTCATCAGTGACTTATAGCGGGACAGCAGTGGACATTCTGACACTGGGGGGAACTGACTTGGTGTCACTGTGCTAACGGCACTGGGTAGGAAGGTAAACATGAGGGGCGCTCAAAGGATTAACTGTGTGGTGTGTGTGTTTTACACTGTGTGCCTCTGTTGGTGCTTCACTGTAAGCACACTGCTACGCAGAGCCATGCAAAGCAGTGTGCAGGAGCCAACAGAGGAGAGATCTGTATTGTTTCCAGTTCTCCCCTCCATTGGAGAAGCTTGCCAAGCAGCGTGTGCCATTAAGTAATCACCGGGCACGACCTGGTGGTTGACTGCTGCGGCCATTAATGGCAGCGCGGATTGGGTGTGCACACGCCTTGTGCGTGCACCCTACCTAGAAATAAAAAATCATATATGTAATTTTGTGCACCTGTGCCACGCTGTTTTAGAACTTCTGCTATAGGGTATAAGGGAGGTGGTTCATATTAATGCATGGTGCCACATCTCAGGCAATTCTGCATATACAAATATTAGGTTCACAACAAAGTGGTGTGTAAAGTTCTGCAAATCTCATGCGTTTCCTACATATTAGCTGATTATACACATTGCACAACATTTTGAGAACCAATTTTGGGTTGTTGTTAACTTGACACCCCCCCCCCCCGCAGAGGTTTGTATTATTGAGGTACCATTTGGATGCGGTGTGGACATTGCACAGAAACTGCTGCAAATTTTGCACCGCATCTTTCTGCAGTAGATTCTTAGTTGACCACTTTTAACCACTTGAGCTCCAGAGGATTTACCCCCCTTAATGACCAGGCCTCTTTTTGCTACTGGGCGCTGCACTAATTCAACTGATAATTGCGCGGTCATGCAATGCTGCACCCAAACGAAATTTACGTCCTTTTTTCACACAAATAGAGCTTTCTTTCTGTGTAATTTGATCACCTGTGCGCTTTTTATTTTTCACGCTATAAACAAAAAAAGGCCAAAAATTTTGAAGAAAAACAATATTTTTTACTTTCAGCTATAAAAAATATATAGTAAACTCAAAGTTGGTTATAAATTTAGGCCAAAATGTATTCTGCTACATGTTTTTGGTAAAAAAAAATCCCAATAAGTGTATATTGATTGCTTTGTGCGGAAGTTATAGCGTCTACAAACTATGGTATAAATACTGCAATTTACGCCATTTTTCTGCTATACAGCGCTGCGCTAGTTTGACGGACAATTGCGCGGTCATGCAATATGGTACATAAATGAAATTTACATCCTTTTTTTCCCCACAAATTGAGCTTTCTTTCTGTGGTATTTGATCGCCTGTGCGGTTTTTATTTTTTGCGCTATAAAAAAAAAGACTGACAATTTTGAGGAAAAAAAACAATATTTTGGACTTTTTGCTATAAAACATGTCCAGTAAAAAAAAAATGCAAAAATCAAATTTAGTCATAAATTTCTGCCAAAATGCATTCTGCGACATGTCTTTGCTAAAAAAAAAAACCCAATACGTGTAAATTAATTGGTTTACGTGAAAGTTATAGCGTTTACAAATGGCGGGAAAGATACTGGAATTTTTAGGGTTTTTTTTATACTAATAATGGCGGCGATCAGCGAATTATGGCGGCAATCAGGGACTTATGGCAGCGACCAGCGACTTATGGTGGGACTGCGGGACTGCGGCGGACATTCTGACATTGGTGGGTACTGACTTGGGGTCACTGACATCCCCAAAAACACTAATACAGTGATCAGTGCAAAAAAAAAACCACTGACACTGTACTAATGGCAATGGGGAGGAAGGGGTTAACTTTATTTTGCAGGGAAGGGTTATAGGAGTGAGGGGAGTGTTTGACTAGGGAGCGGGGGTGTGTACTGGACGGGACAAGGCTGATCGAGAAAGAGAAACTGTTCTTTCTCGATCAGCTCATCCTCGAGCTGACAGGGAAGTGACAGACAGCACAGCTACTGCAGCTGTGCTGTCTGTTACTGTTTGCTGCCAATCACCGGGACATAGCCGCTAAGGGCCGGCTCTGACCCGGCGACTCACATCTGCGCCGGTGATCAGCGGGACAGATAGGGCGGCGGCGCACCTCGCGCGCGCCCCCTATTTGTTTACAAAACACACGTTTTAAAACGTGGTTTTGCCTGCGAGTGCCGCCCTGCCGCAGTATATCTACAGTGGCTGGGTGGCATGCGGTTAATACATCCCCATAAATGTTTTGCCTTTTTGGGGGGTCAATGCATAGGGCCTTTTATCACATCATTGCATGGTCGGTGAGAATGGACATAAATTGATGTGACTTTTGGGGGTATTCTTCAGAGAGTTTAGCACAGAGTGCCTACCTGAGCAAATGCATGTGCTGTACATTTATTCATACACAGGAAGCCATCTAGTAATGTTTTGTTGACATTAAACAGCTGTGACCTTTGTTCCGGAACAGAAATTTCGTACAGGCAAAACTTATTTTCATTCAAGGTCACGGCTCATGCACATATTTTTTTTTTAAAAAATGATCATACGATTTGACTATCGAGTCGAAAATCGGTCTTTTTTCGTGTCCGATCATTGAAAAGGGGAGGAACCACAAAAATTAGCCTGTGCCATTGACCCACTAACAGAGCGAAAATCGGCCGATTATTGATGAAAAATTGGTTCAATTTCGACCCATGTATGGCCAGCATAAGACACAGAGTATATAGGCTGACTCCGAGCTCCAGTGCCACCCTATGATTTCTGTTGGTGAGAATCTGTATTCCGAGCTAGTTGGGCAACAGTTGGAGGATCTCCCCATCACCACTGATCTTGTCTTCAGGTCTCTGACGCAAAGACAGACGCCGTATTGCAATCATCCTCAGGGGCCCCTGCAACTGAACTTTGTCACAACATTCACCTGGAGGTATCTTTGTTAACCATTTCAATACCGGGCAATTTTACACCTTCCTGCCCAGGCCATTTTTCAGGTTTCAGCGCTCTCACACTTTGAATGACAATTGCGCTGTCATACAACATTGTACCCAAACTAAAATTTTATAATTTTCTTCACACAACTAGAGCTTTCTTTTGGTGGTATTTAATCACCGCCAGGGTTTATATTTTTTGCTAAATTAACCACTTGCCTACCAGGCACTTATACCCCCTTCCTTACCAGGCCAATTTTCAGCTTTCAGCGCTGCTGCACTTTGATTGACAATTGCGCGGTCATGCAACATTGTACCCATATGAAATTTTGATCATTTTTTTCTCACAAATAGAGCTTTCTTTTGGTGGTATTTAATCGCCACTGGGCGCTTTACTTTTTGCGCTATAAATTAAAAAAAGTGCAAAAAATTTGAAAAAAAAAAAAAAGTTTATTTGTTTCTTTTATAAAATTTTTCAAACAGGTATTTTTTCTCCTTCACTGATTTGCGTTGATGAGGCGGCACTGATGGGCACTGATAGGCAGCACTGATGGGCACTGATAGGCAGCACTAAAGGGCACTGATAGGCAGTACTAATGAGGTGGCACGGATAGGCGGCACTGATAGACAGCACTGATAGGCGGCACTGATAGGTGACACTGATGATGGGTACTGATAGACGGCACTGACTGGCATCACTTCTGGGCACTGACTGGCGGCACTGACTGGCACAACCCCTGGGCACTGACTGGTGGCACTGACTGGCAGCACTGCTGGGCTGCACTGGTGGGTGGCACTGGTGGGCAGCACTGGTGGGTGGGCACAGGTGGGTGGCACTGGTGGGCACAGGTGGGTGGCACTGCTGGGCACATGTAGGTGGCACTTCTGGGCACAGGTAGGTGGCACTGCTGGGCACAGGTGGGGGCACTGCTGGGAACGGGTGGGCGGGGCTAGTGGGCGCACTGCTGGGCGGAACTTGCGGGTGTCACTGCTGGGCACCGATCATCAGGGCACTGATCATCAGTGCCCTGATGATCGGTGCCGATCCCCGCTCTGACAACTGCCGGTTCTCGGCAGTACTTTCCTCACGATCTGACAGCGTGAGGAAAGTGCAGCCGAGAACCGGCACTTGCATTTCCCTGTGATCAGCGTGTCATTGGACACCGCTGATCACGTGGTAAAAGGCCGGTGGGATCGGCCTTTCACCACATCACGTGATCAGCTGTGTCCGTAGGACACAGCGATCACGGAGATCGCCGGGTGCGCGCCCCCTGGGGCGCGCAGGAGAGCACGTTCTGGGAGGACGTCATATGACGTCCACTCAGAACTGGCCGGCCGCGGTGAAGCCGTCATTCGGCTATGCGCGGTCGGCAAGAAGTTAACAAAAAAAGACCAAAAATTTTGAAAAAAACCCACGTTTTTCTTTGTTTCCCCCAAATGACCCCTTTTTGTAAAGTAGACAGTCCAACGTACTTCATAAGAGGAATGGCGAGTTTTTTGAAGTTGTATTTTTTTGTCACAAAAATTAAAAAAATAATTTTCACTATTTTTTTTTTACATACTGTCACCAGTGCAGTACAGCATCATCATATAACTGGCATGGCGGTGAACAGGGACGCTGACTGGTGACAGTATGAAAAAAATATATATATATAATTTCTTTTTTTTTATTATTATTTTTAATTTTTTATTACATTTTCTTTTTTTTTAAGATTTTTTTTTATATTTTACTATGACCAAAGTAGTACAATGTTACCATAGTAACATTGTACTACTTTGGGGAAGTGATTAGTATTTTTTTTTTACACAATTTGCTTATAGCAAAGAATTACTTTGCTATAAGCAAGCATTTACCTGAATGACATCGATTCATTCAGGTTTGTTTTTTTTTTTTGTGCTTAGCTGTGATTTGGCCACAGCTAATCACATGACATGTGCATGTGATTAGCTGTGACCATTCACAGCTAGACACTAGTATACAATGGATGGCATGAATGAAGCCATCCATTGTATACAACTGTCATATGACCTGCTGTGATTGGTCACAGCAGGTCACATGGAACGGCAACAGGGGTCGGTACTCAGATCTGTCATCGGCCGTGTCTGAGGTACACGGCTGGTGATAGATCGCGCCACTGCGCGGCTCTGCAACCACATGAACTACGCATGTGTGGGAGGACGCCAAATGGCGTACACCCGGAAATCTAATGCATTTTTGTGGCCGCCAAACGGCTATAGGCAGGGCGGCTAATGGTTAATAATAGTTAAACACTATATTGCCAAAAGTATTAGGACACCTGCCTTTACACGCACATGAACTTTAACAGCTTCCCAAATTTGTAAACAGAAATAAAGTGAGCGCTCTCATGTAAATGCAGCAGCTAGAACACTAAAGGTAACCAAAATACCTCTGAGTAAAATATCAACATAAATAGCAAGAGTGCAGCGCTAAAGAAATTAAAATGAAAACAGTAAGAAGTCAGTGTAATAGTATCCGTAGCTTCCTTTAGAAGGGTGCAAAATTCCAAAGCTCTTGCGGCCTCAAATAATAGCAATGCGCACTCACCAGAAATGCATGGGTTATGCGCATGTAGGAATAATCATTCCAGATGTCAGATCCTTCAAAGATCAGATGGCGGGCATCCCTCTCACGGTGGATCACGAAGACTCCAAATTGGATCCTGTGGTCCCCTTAAGGTCAATCAGGCACTCCACACTGATAGTGAAACTCTCTCCTCTGAATGGTACAGGCACCTTCTCTGTGGGGGTAACAGCTCCACAAAGGAGCCCCAGAAAAAACAGGTGCCAGAGATAGTGTAGTATATTTAGGACAAAAATTTATTGTTGCAGTAAAAAATACAGGGTAGCATGCAGATCCAGACCCATATAAAGGTTACAAAATTGGAAAACAGCAGTACTGACCCTATTAAAGATGTCCGCCGAGCCTCCTCGTGGCTCCGCGGTACGAATGACGTCACCCTCTGCACAGCTCCTCCTTAGGCCTTTCGTGCTATAGGCACATCATCAGAGGGGAGGCTGTACAGAGGCGTGACTGACGCCAGTAATACTTATAGGGGAAGACGGCGCGTGCGCAGTTAGTCGCAGCCATCTTCCCGAAGAGCAGTCACTGCGCATGCGCGTGCACGGCAGCGCCATTTTGCCGTGGATCCGTGATTTCACAAATAGCAAGAGAGGAGTAGTGAAGTGCCTCCGTTCACCCATCCCTGCTGATTAGGGAATACTCAGCCGCAGACCCCAGGGACAATACTGGAATGCTCTATTCCCCACAAATAAAGTGACAGTGCATGATAAACATTAGTTGTAAATGGTGACTATATCTATATCCAGGGCAATTAAGAAGCCCCTCAGTGAGTGGTAACATGCTATACTAACGGACCACGGCAAGGTGGATGCTCAACATTATGTAACAAAGTAAATGTAAATGTACATCAGAAATTACTAAAATAGTCAAAAGGACAAATTAAATAAAAAGGTAAAATTTAAAATTCCATGTACTAATAAAGATACATAGCAACATGGACATATAGAAATATATATTAAAAGTGCCATTAGTTAAATGTACATAATTCCTTTTTCAATGGAGGTAGAAATAGAATACGTAAACAACCGGTAGATAAAATTATATAAAAATGGCAAAATGAGATATATATAAAAGCGCAAAAAGTTCTTATGAAATGAAACATATAAACCATGAAATTATGATAATAAAAATATGATAATAAAGTGCATATGTGTATGATATAAAGAATACATACTGGGAGGATAATCACAAACCAGATAAGATAAAATGAAGGCACAGGCTACAAAAAAAGGGGGGGGGGAACCAGATCATTAACTGTTGGCAATAAAACAGTTAACATCAACTTCTATGTTGTGTCCTAAGGGGTGCAATGTATTGAGTTCAAACACCCATTTTGTTTCTGCCTGGGAGACTGCTCTAGTTTTATTAATGCCTCTCCAGTGGTTGCCAATAACGTCGATACCAACAAATTTTAAAGATGATGGATCCATCTTATGGTGAATACGATAATGGTTGGACAATGAATGTTCCCTAAAACCTTTCTTAATATTTGATACATGTTCACGTAGCCGGTTGCGTAAACGTCTTGTTGTTCTGCCAACGTACTGTTTCTGGCAGGGACATTGTAGTAAATATACTACAAATTTACTGTAGCAGGATATGAAATGTTTAATCTTATATGTTTTACCAGTAACGCATGATTCAAATATATCGATTCTATTTTTTCTGATATTATTGCATTTACAAATGATACACCTGTTACAGGGGTGAAACCCTTTAGGTCATTAAATAAAGATATGTTCTTAGGGGAGTCAACCACATTTGGTGCAACCATGTGCCTAACAGCGGTTGCTTTACGGTAAACAATTTCCGGTTTATCGGGCAAAATTGTTGATAGTACTGGATCCATTTTCAGTATGCCCCAGTTATTGTTAATAATTCTATTGATTGCCTTATACTGAGTCGAAAAGGACGTGACAAAGGGGCATATTCTTGTTTGGTTATTCTTAGGTTTATGTAACAACATAGCATTCCTATCCATCTGTGCCACGGATTGAATTGTATAATCTAGAACCGCCTCGTTATACCCTTTTTCCAAGAACCTATTTTTTAAGACATTAGCTTGAACTTGGAAGGTATCTCTGTCCGTACAGTTGCGTCTAATTCGCATCATTTGACCTTTTGGGATGTTTGCCAACCATTTAGGGTGGTGGCAACTTCCAAGCGGGATAAAACCGTTGCGGTCCGTAGGTTTAAAAAATGATTTAGTGATTATCTGTCAGGGCTCCCGGGTATGACCAGAGGTGTGTGACTGACGCAGGGAAACACAGACTTCAGATAAGTTATAAACAATTTATTAACACTAACAATACAAACATAAACGCAGTGCAATACTAAAACATAACACAGTGCAAACGAACCAAACCAAACCACCCACAGCTAACAGTACATACAGTGCAAGCGTCGTCAGGCAGGCCGGGTCAATATCAATCGGGCAGGTAGGTACAGGGGGAGCAAGCGGAGAATAGTCAGGTCACGAGCAGGGTACAGCAACTAACAGGCAGGTAGGTACAGGGGGTCAGGCAGAGAATGGTCGGGGTCACAAGCCAGGGATCAGAACAGGAGAAGTCAGCAGAGGTCAGAATCAAGCCGGGTCAGCAACAAGACAGGAACAGGAGCAGGAGCAGGATGCAGGAACAAGATACAGGGCCCAGGAAAAACACAACACCAAGGCCGAGTCTGCAGGTCTGAATGTCCCTTAAATACACCAGTATAATTAGTTCCAGGTGTTTGACTGGCTGCAAGGTTGAGTCTCTGATTGCTGGGAGCACCCGCTGGCCAGCCCTGGTACTGCAGCTCACAAGGCAGGTGAGTCCCACTATTGCTGGCCAGTCCATTCCTGACATTATCCTTCCCATAAAATTAACAAGTGTCAAGTCTAGAAAATGTATCTCCTGTCGGCTGTATGTATATGAGAGTCTAATATTCAGGCTATTTTTATTAAGCGAAGTAAAAAAGTTTAAAAGAGATTCTTCTTCCCCATTCCATAAAAGCAAGATATCATCAATATATCTTTTATAAAATTTCAGTTCAGGCCAATCCCTTGCAAAAATAAGGTCCTCTTCCCAGCGGGCCATAAACAAATTTGCCAGGCTGGGGGCAAACTTGGCCCCCATCGCTACGCCTTTAATTTGCAAATAAAATTCCTTGTTAAACCAGAAGTAGTTTCTATACATAGCAAATTCCAGTAAGTCTAGAATAAAGTGCTTCTGGGTGGCAGGTAAAGAGCTATAATGTGTCAAATAGAAGTCAGCAGCTTCCATACCATCATTATGATTAATATTAGAATATAGGGAGGCAACATCAGCCGTCACCAAAAATGTATCGGAAGATGTGGTTATAGTGCTGACTTCATTCAAAACCTGCTTCGTATCTTTTAAATAAGCTGGCATTTGTATAACCAGCGGCTGGAGAAAACAATCGACGTATTCTCCAATCCTGGAACACAAGGATCCAATACCACTAATTATTGGCCTGCCCGGTGGCTTGATAGGGTCCTTGTGGACCTTCGGGAGTATGTATAGGACCGGTAACTTTGGTGTTGTTGGGCATAAGAATGCCCTCTCTTTTTTATTCAAAATACCTTCATCATAGCCTCTATTGATAAGATTCTTAAGAGAATGTTTATATTCAATTTTAGGATCCTTAGATAGACGAGCGTAAGTGGTACTATCGCTTAAAATATTATTTACTTCGTTTATGTAGTCGTCTTTATTAAGGACCACTACAGCTCCACCTTTGTCAGCTGGTCTTATTACTAGGTTTTTTCTCTCCAGCAACGATTTAATGGCTTTCATATCACCCGATCTATCAAAAGATTTTTTGAATGGTACATCCTTTAAATCTTTCAGGACCTTATCTCTAAATAGACTCACATATGACTGAGCCTAGGAGTGGGATTGTAAGTGGATGCATTATGCAAATGGGAATGTGTAAACCTATCGGTTTGAGTATTTTCAGGAATAGGGTTGGTCATAAAATATCTCTTAAGGGATAGTTGCCGTGCAAATTTGTGTATGTCTATATACGTGTCAAATTTACTCATACTCCTAGGCGGGAGTATGTTGTTATTTAACAGCTTCCCGCCTGCTCGCCCGCAATGTACTGCGGGCGGGCGGCAACTACAGGCTAAGCGTTCTGGCTATACTAACACAGGGGGGAGCTGCAGCACTCCTCATCTGCGACGGCGGACACAGCGGAACGAAGATCCCGGTGAACGGGACTCAGTGATCATGTAATCGCTATGGAAGCAAAGCTGTTATGAATCAATCACAGATCACTATTGAGCTGTCAAAAACCTAACTCATTCATAACAGTTCATGACTGAGTTAGGTTCATGACAACAAGCTTCGCAATACAGGAGAAATGATCTTTAGTTCTCTTGAAAATCAAAGTGTAAAAATAAAAAATAAAAAAAAATTCCTGATCACCCCCCACACAGACACACACACAGTAGTACAATGTTACTATGGTATTCTGATAAAAGTATTTAAAAAAAATAATATATAAAAAAAGTTACAAACAATAAATAAATAAAAAAATACCATATTGAGAAATAAAAAAAAAATTAAGTTTTTTTTTAACTACTTGACGACTGCTTACCTGCATTTTGTGGGCGAGCGGCAGCTCTTGGCAAAGTAATGTAATCTTACGTTGTTTCCTATTGCGGGGTTGTTAACACACCTGCGCCCCAGGTTGGTCCAGGGAGGGAAGAGAGAACACAGCACCGAGTAAAAGCAGTACATTTTACACATACACATTAGATTAGCACATTTAACTGTTTGATTGCTTCTATTAACCCTTTGATTGGCACGTCCCCCAGCCAGTGCCATTAGTAGAATGTCAGTATATAAGATTTTTCACTGATCACTGTATTACTGCCACTAGCAACATCAGATAGAGTCACGGTCAGTAAGTGCCTCTCCCAACCAGGGTTAGCTAGCGTTTGATTGCCTGCACATTATTGCACTCACGCTATAGGTTGCTGATCACCGCCATTACTAGTATAGTGTTTGTAAAGATCAATATAATAATCATGAACAGAACTATACTAGTGCCTGCTTTGTATAGTGTCCCCAAAAACACAGTGTTACCTGCATCATCCCCATTCCCTGCCAGCACTAGCATTTAGCCCCTCCGCTGTTTTTCACGGAAGATTGTACCAATTGATTGTGTGCTAAAACAATTTATACGCGCAACAATATATCGCCGCCCACCCAAATTCAGCTCTTGTCTTGCCAGACAATTCGTATGGAAACCTATCACGGTTTCTGAATGTAAAACGTTTTTGAGCTTAACCCTCAACATGGTAATTACGAAAAAAGATTGAATTGTGGTCATATTGGTCCATAGACCTGATTCATCATATGCCCATGTTCTCTGCTTTTACATATTCCGTATTTTTCGCTCCATAAGACGTACTTTTTCCCCCCCAAAAAAGGGGAGAAAATGTCAGTGCGTCTTATGGAGCGAATATGGACTAGCCGTTCCGGTATTTCCGCCGCCGCCACCGTGTCAGAATACCGGCCCGGCCACTCAGCTCTTCTCTGCAGCAGGACCTTACCTGTTCCTCGGACCAGCGCTGTACAGTCTTTCCGCACCAACATCTTTAGTGTGGGTACCCGGCTGTGACAGCTGGGTCCCCACTGCGCATGTGCAAGAAGCGGTGCGTTTTGTGAATGGCCCACCGTCTTCTGGGACAGATGACAGGTCCCAGAAGACGCCGGGCCATTCACAAAGCGCACACTAAAGGGAGGACAACTCTGCGGAAGTGAGAGGTACCCACTCCCCCTCCCTTCCCCTGTACTGTCTGCAGTCTCTGGTCATCCCCTGTACTGTGTCCGCAGTCTCTGGTCATCCCCTGTACTGTGTCCGCAGTCTCTAATCATCTCCTCTACTATGTCCGCAGTCTCTGGTCATCTCCTGTACTTATCCGCAGTCTCTGGTCATCTGTACTGTGTCCGCAGTCTCTGGTCATCTCCTATACTGTGTCCGCAATCTCTGGTCATCCCCTGTACTCCGCAGTCTCTGGTCATCTCCTGTACTGTGTCCGCAGTCTCTGGTCATCTGTACTGTGTCCACAGTCTCTGGTCATCTTCTGTACTGCGTCCGCAGTCTCTGGTCATCTTCTGTACTATGTCTGCAGTCTCTGGTCATCTCCTGTACTGTGTCTGTGTTGCACATACGGTAAATAATTCAACTGTGCGAAGGATGGGTCGGGTGAAACCAGAAGTGCTTTATTAGGAATGGCTGTAACAAACACAGAAAACCCTTAATTACATGTGACTGGATATGTTCACTGTAATCACTGAATATTTCTATATACATTAATAAGTATTTTTAATTGCAATACTGAATATCTAGACCTCTGCAGATATGCTAGTGACCTATTCTGCATAACAATAGCGTCTTACAATAGAGAAATCACATTCCCTGTATCTTAGCGCCAAATCACATAGCTGCAATATATATTCACATTTATGCTACAAGTAATCTGATTGCATAATAGTAACAGTGACATTTACTAACCACCAGGGCACATGTTAAGTCATTTTGTCCTATTTATCGTGTTAAACAGCCTCCTGCTTACCTGTAACAAACACAGAAAACCCTTAATTACATGTGACTGGATATGTTCACTGTAATCACTGTCCTGTAGGAAACAAACTCTTAGATTTTTAGTTGTTCCCACTTCTGTGTCTTCCTATTATCACAGGAAGTAGTTCTGCCCTCTTGTGATGGTACAATAAAAATGCAATCACTAGTATCTTCTATTGACAAAGATAGATTACTGTTATATTAGCTATTAGGCTTTGGATTAAAATTTTATGGGGCTGCCTATTTTCTACACCTCTTACACTCTCCCCCACAAATTTGTTATGTCGTCCCTGACATACGCAGAAGTTTTTCAAGAAAACCTTCTTTTACTTGTCTAGTAGTAACCATAGGAAGCCAATGGTAAGTAGTAACCAAGTTACATGAGAAAACATCCTCCCTTTGACATCTACTCCCTATTACATCACAGCTTCCCACCAGGCCCACAGCGCTATAGTACCTGGCAAGATATAGTTGTGTGTAACCAACTATTTAGTAAAACCCCTTTCTATACATATTTGTATAGGTTACTAAGTTTAGACAAAGGTGATGAGAAACCAGGGAACATTTTATTGCTATTATACCTTTTTATCATAATGGCAGAATACCCATTGTACATCAACAATGCAGCATAATGTTGCCATCTACTGCTCTGTACTTTTATCGGCCGACTCTGTCTCTTTGTAACATCTAGTTCCCTCACCTAAGACTGTTTCTGCCTGACCTACAATATCTGCAGTACAAATGCAATTATATTTTTCCTTACTTGAACCAACAGAAAAGTAACATATAATTATTCTGGTTTTGGTAATTAACTTTGGTATAGTGTCCCAAATAGTAAACAGTGGATCAATAAACATAATAACTTCTACAAACTTCTACAGTCTTCAGCAAAACATTCTGAACTGAAATACCAGCTAGAGTCAACAGGTAATGTAGGAATACTGTCTATAACCTGTATAGATGAAACTCTGGTAACACTACTGGGTTGACCTATGGGCCCCGATTTACTAAGAATTGAGTCTACCAGCAGATGCTGAACATTCAGGCAGACTCAATTCAATCAATCAAGACCTGTCAGTCTTCTGAAAGGCGTCTAGCAAACTCATTGAAAAGCGTCTACTTGTAGACTCTTTCCTGTTAGTAAATGTGGAATCGTGTCTGGCACATTTTTAGCTGCAAATATGTTCGTTAGGTGGCGCACAACCACAGGCTTTGTTGGCGTTTTTCTGTTTGCATATGAGAATACTTATAATTTAAAGTAAAAGTACACCTATATATATATATTTTTTTTTTGGTTGCTGTTTCTCCAAAAAGATCAGACAACTAATGCATTTCCTAATGAATGTCATACATTCTATTTTCAAATGTCAAACATTTTCCCACTTATATCTCAAATAATTGGGAATGTCTAGTTCTATTTTCCCAATATAATTATATATCTTCCTTCTCTTTAATCATGTAACTATTCTATGTTAAAGTAATGGTGCAGCGCTATAAATGCATGTTATCAATCATAAACACATGTAAAATCAAAAACCTGCAAATAAGTACCACACGTGCCATTCACAGGCACTCTCTGAGTTGGTACTCTGACACGAAGGACATTCAATTATTCAGGAATGATTATATGAACTTTTTAGCACCATTTACCAGTTTACATAATTATTGCACTTATTTGCACTTTTTTTATTTTACATGCGTTTATGATTGATAACATGCATTTATAGTGCTACACTATTACTGTAACATATTTCTATTCTGGGACTGTTGCCAATACCCTGAGTGCTAGCTGCTACCTTCATATCTATACCTAGATTTATATTTATCTTGTGTAATACCATTTTAGTAGTCTATATTATTTTACCAGCGCATGCTTTATCATTATTTTTTAAACAATGTAACTATTCTACATTGCAGCTCAAACTCTGTCTCCCTCAGTGGCTTAGTGGTTAGAACTCAGAACTTACAGCACTTGGGTCATGGGTTCTAATCCCAGTCATGTCTGCACCTGTCTGCATCCCAGTTTGCATGCTTTCTCTGCACGGGTGTGTTTCTGCCAACACTCCAAAGACATGCTGTTAGGTTAATTGGGCCTAGTATATGTCTGAGCTTCTGGTCTTATGCAGGCCATAGATGGGTCAAACGAACAAAAAATCAATCATTCAATAAAAAAATTGACTGATTTTCATCCCTTCTATGGCCGGCATTTTTACTTCTGTCCCTTGCAGAGAGCTCCGCTATTATATTTTACATGAAAAGTCTTGTGGTTGCAACAGTGTATCCATTTGTATCCATTTCGGCTACAGATGGTTTTATTTAGATTCAAATAGATACATTGTTGCAACCGCAAGACTTTTCATGTAAAATATAATAGCGGACTGGAATTCTTCTTCTTTTTCTTCTTCTTGCAGGTCACGGCTCATGCGCATATTTTTATCGGTAAAACGATCGGCCGATTTGCCCATGATTGCCGGGAAAATCGGACGATAGTCAAAATCGTCCACGTCCTGTTCTTCTGACAAGTTTGAAATGTTCAATTTTACTTCTGTTTATATTTCATTACAACTTTATCTTCTCTAAGGCTACGTTCACACTAGCTTTGTCAGCAGGCGTCAGTCAGGCGTTTGGGAAGTGTTTTTTACGCTTCTCAAATGCCTATGAAAATTCTGCACATGGCAGCACACAGCGCTGTTCACACTGAAGCGTTGGCATTGAGTCATGGCAAAACTGGCACCTCGTGTGGAGTCAGGAGGAGTTGAAGCCTCCCATTCAAGTCTATGGTGCTGCTCCTCAAATGCCCTGCAGACGTTTGCGGGTGCAGTTGAAAGGCATTTTCGGAGCGTTAATACCATTTAACTTCATTACAGGCATTTGTGGTGCAGTTTTTACGCTTGGTAAATGCTTATCACATGCCTCAAAACCGCACATAGGGCGTTTCGGGAGCATTTGAGGAGCAATAAAAACGCTTCCCAAACACCTGTCAAACACTATAGGGGCATTTGGCAAGAGTTAGAAATAAAGTCAAGTGTGAACGAGCGCTTAAACCTCTCTCCTTATACAACTTGACCCCCTCCCCCGCCATCACCTGTTCCATCTGCCAATCTATGTATCTCCGCCCCACTCTTTTTATTTAACTATTTATTTACTGATCAAGTTAATGTGTCTCATTTCCTATCACCTCCTGCTCAGATCTCGCATTATTATACGATTCCTGATTGTATCTCACCACTAATCTGATTGAATTCACAATTCCTGGTCAGTCCCGTTCCCTGACCTATAATAACCTTTAGGGCCAGTTCACACTACATGTGTTTCAGTTGCTTTTTTTGCATCCAAACGCACAGAAAGAAGGTTATATGGTTGTCAATGTCATAGTTCACATCAGCGCTTGCAGTTCCAGTACGTTGCAGGTGCTGCCAAAAAGGTCAAACAGGCTGCATTGTTTATGCATAGAACTGTACTGGAACGCACTAAAACGCACATGTCCCTAATTAAATTTAAGAAAAAGAGAGGGGAAAAAAATTAACTGGAATGCATAAAAAAATGCGCTGGAACACGTCAAAAACGCATCCAAAATGCACTGGAACACGCTAAACATGCATAAAAAATTGCATGCAAAAACACCTGGAACACATCTAGACTGTGTTTCTATAGTGTGAACTGGCCCTTAGGACTTGTTCACACCATTTGTGGTGCAGAAACGCATGTTTTTTTCCAGCACAGCAAAGAAATGCAATGCCCTTTGCAGATGTGCGCAGGTACCATGGTGAAAACTTAATTGCACCTCCACATGTCTAGTAAACACAGAGGCATTCACAGCCACCAAAACGCATGGCACCACACTACTGTGCAGTTAGGTGTAACACACTTTTAAAATAATATGCTTGCAGTATTTTTGCAAGTTCCCACATGTTAGGCAGCCCATTGAAATTAATGAGCTGAGGAAAAAAAAAGTAAAAAATTCCCCATTCACACAAGTCCTCTGGCCTGTACAGCATGAATGAGGGGTTGTTCATGTGGCTGGAGACACCTGTTACACTATGGGGACACAGCAGCTGTATGAACACAGGTTTTAATATGTGACACAATAGAAATGCTGCAAGTCATAATTTGACAAGCATATGGGTGCAGGTGTAGGCGTGGGGAAGTGGCCCTGAATGCTCACTGTCTGTGTTCAGGGCTGTACACCTGCACCCATATGCTTGTCAAATTATGACCTGCAGCATTTCTATTGTGTAACATAGGTTACCTGCAAACGGCGATAGCCACAAAAAAAAAACACTGTTTCCCACTCTACAGGCCACAGCACCCATGTGAATGAGCCCCAAGACCTCAATTACACACACAGCTTTATTTATGAACTCAGTACAGTTTTAGTATTTAGATTTCACAGGAATTTGGTTGGGATTATGTCCATTAATAATGTTTTTAGTGTATTTTTACCATAAATATAATTTGGATATTTTCTTTGGCGGTGGGGGGCTGTCAGGTATGCTGTACGGGGCCCCATGATATCTAACAGTGGCCCTGGGTGTATGCTTGTGTCTGTGCCACCTGTATAGTTAGGAAGAACCTTGAACCTCTGCTATGTACCGCAATGGATCTAGGAATTGGACATGTTTTCAACTGAAAATACAATTATTAATAATGTTTCCCCAGCAAATGAAGATCAGCTCCTCGGTGGAGAACAGCAATCTCGCCATGTCCAGATGTGGTCTGGAATTCCACAAAAGAACAATTCACAAAACTAAAAAATAGACCACTAAACCCTCCTAACTACACTCCCATCCACTAACACTCCCCACTACCACTTCCGGGTGTGTGCAAACGTCCTTCCCCAAATGTCATGACGTATATCCGGTATGACAGCTGCTCTAGCGCCTCCTCCAACAGCCATGTTGGCGTTTATTTGTGCACCATAGCAATTTTACATGCGGCTCCATTGTGTATATGACATTCGCAAATATATGTTTGCAGTTCTATTGTAGATTTGGCATTGGTGACTGTATGCTTGCAGCTATACTGTGTATATGTCATTGGCAAATATATATTTGCTGGTAAAGGCCCAAAGTCAACATAGATCGGGGGCCCGATTTATTACTGTTAAGAGGATTGTAGAAAAATAGCTAGATGAACATTGAACACGACCTATTCATTGGTAGATAACATGGTCTTGTGGTGCCATAGGGGGTTTTTGATTTGTTAGTTTGGACATACTTGTATATGTGCGCTCTAACAAGGAAGGTTTGGGCATATTATATAGCTAGCAAAGATAAGTGGTAAGGGGTGCTAGTACATTTATTTACGGGACTCATATATAGCGCTGTCAATTTACATATATATGTTGTAAATTCACATCAGTCCCTAACCCTCAAGGGGCGTACATTCTAAAGGTCCCTAACTTACATTCATATATTCATTTGGAAGAGCAGAGCAATGGACATGTGTTAGGATTACAATGCAAAGGTAATAAACACAGTCATTGTACAATAACACACAAACACACCTTAGAAGGAAGAACATGCAAACCATTTACAGTCCACATCAAAGTACAGCGTGCGTGTGGCCTGGGGCAATTCACCACAATATCTCTTCCTCTCCAAACCACCACAGACAAGGACTTGCAGAAATAATGTGCCTATACCAAGCAAAAATCAGCTCCAACTGCATCTCTATATATAAGGTAGGCCACACCCACCACTGTCATTCATTTGGTCAGAGAAAGTGTTTGCACCTGATGAATCCTCTTCCCACCTGCGTTAACCCTTGGTATACAGGCCCCACAAATCAGAGTCAGAAAGAAAGCCACAGTCAAGTGTATCTGTACAGCATACAACAGAACATTGAACAGGGATGTGAAAGGGAACCCTATTGGCAATATTTCTTGGCCCTATGGGCACAATTCACTCCAGATTATCGCATGAGTTAAGGCAGTCACATGACCACATCTCGCATGCAATACTGAAAATGTCAATTCACTTTTGCTAGTATGCAGCATTTCCCATAAATCGGAAAAACACTCAGGAAATCAAACATAAAAAGGCCTTACACCCCGGTCACATCAAAGCCGATTTAGAAACTGTGCGACGTACAGTGAAGATGCCGATTTCCTTGTTATTTCCAAGACATCTGACACAGATATCTATGCAAATCGCCACAAAAGTAGTACATATACTACTTTAGAAATCAGTGTCGGAAACGCACCCATGTGACTGCTCTAATAGCAGACAATAGGGTGCAACTTGGCATACGATTTGCAAGTCGCATGTCATGCAAATCACATGCCAAGTCGCACTCAATGTGACCACTATTAGAGCGTTCATATTGGTGTGGTTCAAACTTGGTTGGAGCCGCAACAATTTCTAAAGTAATGAATACACTACTTTTCATGCATTTTGCAGAGAGATCTGTGTCAGATGTCTTGCAAATCGCACTTTAAATCAGTATGTCCCCCGACTTTGAAAATATTGTGACTTCACTGTAAGTCACATGATGTGACTGTAGTGTAAATAACACCCCTTAGAAATCTGCTTTAATGTGACCGGGGTAGCCCCCACTAACATTGTTTGCGATTTGGTATGCAATCGGCATGACAGGTGACTTGCAAATCGTAGACCAAGTTGCACCCTATTGTCCACTGTAGGCTCTGTTCACATCCAATTGGATTGTGAACTCATGCAATGTCACTGTAAGTTGGGCAATTGCCACATCGGATTAGATGTGACAGTGGTGTTAGCCCCCAGTAACATTGTGTGCAATTTGCCATGCAAATGGCAAGTTGCTGGCCATGCCAATCGCATGACAAGTCGCATCCAGGGTGTGCAATTTCAGGTGCGATTTGTGAATTGGCATCGTACTTGATATCGGATATAATGAATGTGAATGTGAGTGTATTAACATACGCGATTTGTTTGTTGAACTTACGATTTCAAAGGTAGTTCTTGTCGAACTTTTGGGCCATTTAGTAGCAATTTCACATCTAGACTCCAATAGAAATTACAATGCTAAACACAATTGAAATCACAACTAGTTTGAAAATCTCTAGAAAACGGTGAAATTGGCAACTTAAAGCGCAATTTTCAATTGCATATAGTGTGAACGAAGCAGGTAAATCAACAAAGGAAATAAATATTTGAAGGCATGCGGTACCTGCCTGCTCAGATAATGGTCTGCTATGCATTTGGGGGAAAAATCCACGCCAGTATTTGTAACAATTTTGATGTGTGGATTCCCCACCCAAGCCTTTTCTCTCTCTCTCACTCTTCTGTATGTCTCTCTTTATCACTCTTCAGTATGTATCTCTCACTCTTCTGTATGTCTCTCTTTATCACTCTTCAGTATGTATCTCTCACTCTTCTGTATGTCTCTCTTTATCACTCTTCAGTATGTATCTCTTGCTCACTCTTCTCTCTCTCAGCTCTTTGCTTGACAAATCCTTTACAAAAGGGGGTGAAGTGTAAACCAGCATTATCAAATCTATTAGTAGTCCAGGCCCTTATCTCATCCCATTGTATGACATTCACATTAGGTGCAGCTTTGAAGGTGTTTCAACAGACAAGGCCTCATTCTAGGGATCATTTAGACAGAAAGCAAAGATGTTGCCAGAACATCTATTTGAAGACAGCCATACAGGGAGATCATGCTACTTTCTTGCCGTGGTTGGGATTCAAACCGACAACCCTAGAGCTGTGAGACAGCAGTGCTAACCACTAATCCACAGAGCTGCAATGCTAATCTGCTTGAATTTCTGTGCTGTGAATCAACCCTAAGTCCCTGGGCAAGGTCAGTGTAACTAGCCAGATATCTCCAATGTGACACAAATGTTGTGCTATGTTGCCAATTCCGATGTATGTTGGTTCTATGTATCCCAATACAAAGGATTGCAATACTAATACATGCGTACCTTGGTTTACCAACGCCTTGGGGAACGTCATATTTGGTGTACAAATGCCAAACCATTAAAATTAATTGGTCGGTTTACAAATGTTCGAATAATTTGGTTCACAATACGAAGTGTATGTCGGTGCTGATTTTTCAATGCTAATGGCGTGCCTTCACTATAGTTCACAAGTTTAGCTGTCACTTTCCCCGAAGTTACAGAACAATTTCTTCATTTTAATTAACTAAAAGTCAACCTTGTTACCTTTAAGGAAATAAACTCAAACAAAACTTACTCTTTGAGCCGGGGGAAGTGACAGCTGAATTTCTGAGCCATATTAAAGACCAAAAAAGCCAGAATTACATTTAAAAACCAGCACCATAATAAAAAAAAACAGTGTGGGGTCCTCCCTCTCATCCATACCAAGCCATTCGGGTCTGGTATGGATATTAAGAGGTAACTCCACGCCGAAATAAAAAAAAAAACAAAAAAAAAACAGCATGGGTTTCCCCCCCAAATTCATACCAGACCCTTATCCGAGCATGCAGCCTGGCAGGCCAGGAAAGGGGGGGGAAGAGCGAGCACCCCCCCGATCCATACCAGGCCACATGCCCTGAACATGGGGGGGTGCTTTGGGGCAGGGGGGCTCCCCCCCAAGCACCTTGACCCCATGTTGATGGGGACAAGGGCCTCTTTCCCACAACCCTGGCCGGTGGTTGTGGGGGTCTGCGGGCTGGGGGCTTATCAGAATCTGGATGCCCCCTTTAACAAGGGGGCCTCCAGATCCCCCCCCCACATCACCCTGGCTCACTGCATAAGGCTGGTGAGCCTCCATCAGGAGCGTAACGTTTTTTTTTTTTTCTTTTTTTGTCTCACTGGCGCCTGACACCGCGATTGACGTTGGATCTACTTCAGGGGACATTGTTTTATTAAAGGACTTGTCAAAGACCGTGTCCTGTGGTTTTTTACACTACACTTTGTTTTTTTGTGAATTAGTAGCGGGACCATGTACTGCATACTCATTCACGTGGGGGGGGGCTGGGATCTTGGGGCCCCCTTGTGAAAGGGGGCTTCCAGATTCTGATAAGCCCCCTGCCCAACATGGGGACAAGGTGCTTTGGGGGAAGCCCCCCTGCCCCAAAGCACCCCCCCATGTTGAGGGCATGTGGCCTGGTATGGTTCAGGAGGGGGGGCGCTCGCTCGTCCCCCCCCCGTTTCCTGACCTGCTGGGCTGCATGCTCGCATAAGGGTCTGGTATGGATTTTTGGGGGAACCCCACACTGTTTTTTTTTATTTCGGCGTGGAGTTACCCCTTAATATACATACCAGACCCGAAGGGTTTGGTATGGATGGGAGGAGGGACCCCACGCAGTTTTTTTTTTTTTTTTTAATTGCAGACCTTTATTTTTACATTCAGCTGTCAAAATAAATATTATCTAGACCTTCAAAATAAGTAAAATCATTACAGAAATAATTATAAAGGATAAGAAAAGAAAATAGAATCAATAGAACTAAGGAAATCAAATTAAAATACATAAAGATATGCCTAGTGCTGTTTGTTAAACACAGTAGACTCGATCGAGTGCCATCTCTCAGTGGATTCCACACAGAGATTTACTATTGAACAGGGTCTAAAAAGAAAGCGCCCACAGAAGACGTCTAAAATGTGTTCTGCACATGCTCAGTTATATCCGGACATAGACACTGGAAAAGAGGCTAGTTCTTCACTGTGACAACTTGCTTTAAAAAAACAATTTTTTACACATTTTAAAAAATTTTTGAAATGTCAGATATTGTTTAAAGTGAAGTCCTGATATTTGGCAAAGCAAATTTCAATGTGAACATGTCTCTGCAGTGATTTTTCATGATGTTAGACATGCTTCTTAGCAAGTCTGCTTTTTGAGTCTGAATCCTGGGCTGTGTCTCGTTAGTAAATTCAATTTGGAGTCTACTTGTTGACGCTTCTCTTTAGTAAATGTCTTTGCAGTCTAAAAGTAGACAGTCGCTATTAAAAAGTAGACGTTAGCCCACAGAAATGTGTCTAGGCACAATAGTAAATTCGGGCCAAAGTGTCATATGTCAAAATCTTTGGTTGTCTCTAGAGATGAGCGAAGTATTCAAAAATTCGATTCGACTGATTCGGCGAATTCGTAGAAAAATTTCGATTCGAGTCGAATATATTCGCTGTGAATTTAACTTAAAAAAGGGTGTTTCTAGGCTTCAGAGAGACTTAATATTAGTGCTGAACACTGTACCTTTAATTTAAATGCCCTTGGAGTCTGCTGGGGAAGAGAAATAATACTGTCAGGCAGTATGACATGCAGATGAGTGCCGTCGATCTTAGAATCACCGCACACTTCACTCATTTGGGCAGTCACGGGGCCAAAACCAGAGTGTGGAGCCACAGTGTGGCGGTGGAGGCAGCAGCAATGGGAGGCCATACAGCACCCTATGACAAAAATGGAAACCACCAGCAGTGTGAGGAGACCTGAAAGTGGCACATGGCAGAGTGTGGCGATAGAGACAGCAGCAATGGGAGGCCGTACAGGGACCCATGACACACTCTGGACCTGGCAGCAGCATGAGGAGGCGGTACAGGGGCCCATGGCAGATTACGGGCCTGGCAGCAGCATGAGGAGTCGGTACGGGGGCCCATGGCAGATTACAGGCCTGGCAGCAGCAATGGGAGGCCGTACAGGGACCCATGACACAATCTGGACGTGGCAGCAGCATGGGGAGGCGGTACAGGGGCCCATGACAGATTACGGGCCTGGCAGCAGCATTTGGAGTCGGTACGGGGGCCCATGACACACTCTGGACCTGGCAGCAGCATGAGGAGGCGGTACAGGGGCGCATGACAGATTACGAGCCTGGCAGCAGCAACTTGGACAGGAGGACGTTCAGTTTCTGCACCGTCTGGTGCGTGCTCGCAAACTGTTGTCTCTTGGAAACGGATTCCAAGAAAGACTGCTGACGGAATCCGTGAAGAGGAGTAGCAGGAGAAGGAGCATCTGAACGAGCGGAATATGCCAACAAGCGACAACAGGGGCCCATGGCAGATTAGGGGCCTGGCAGCAGCTATGGGAGGCCCGTAATCTGCCAGCACCCTATGACAAAAAATGGAACCCACCAGCAGTGTGAGGAGACCTGAAAGTGGCACATGGCAGAGTGTGGCGATGGAGACAGCAGCAATGGGAGGCCGTACAGGGACCCATGACACACTCTGGACCTGGCAGCAGCATGAGGAGGCGGTATATAGGGGCCTATGGCAGATTAGGGGCCTGGCAGCAGCTATGGGAGGCCCGTAATCTGCCAGCACCCTATGTCAAAAAATTCTACACACCAGCAGTGTGTGAGACCTGAAAGTGGCACATGGCAGAGTGTGGCGATGGAGACAGCAGCAATGGGAGGCCGTACAGGGACCCATGAGAGACTCTGGACTTGGCAGCAGCATGAGGAGGCGGTATAGGGGCCCATGGCAGATTAGGGGCCTGGCAGCAGCTATGGGAGGCCCGTAATCTGCCAGCACCCTATGACAAAAAATGGAACACACCAGCAGTGTGAGGAGACCTGAAAGTGGCACATGTTTGGGGCATGATTCATGGCGGATTTAGTCAGTTGTGTCAGGAACTGGTGGTTTGAAATCCAGACTAATCCACGCCTGATTCATTTTCACAAACGTCAGTCTCTCCACACTTTGGGTGGACAGTCGTGTCCTCCGCGGAGTTGCAATACCTCCTGCTGCACTAAACACGCGCTCCGATGCCACGCTACTGGCCGGGCATGACAGCCTTTCAAGGGCAAATTCAGCTAGTTGGGGCCAAAGGTCAAGTTTCGTTGCCCAGTAGTCAAGGGGATTGTCTACCTCGGTTGGCAGGGTGCTGTCCAAGTAGGCCTAAGCCTGTTGTTTGAGGTCCTGCTCCAGGTCCACCTGATGCTGCTGCTGCTGCTGCTGCTGCTGCTGTGGCTGGTTAGTAGTTTCCTCACTGCGCTGGTGAAGAAAGCTACTCATCATCGACTGCAGACTGAGGCAGCCGCTGCTGGTGGAGCTGCCACTGCTCCTACCACCCCACCCCTCCCCTGCTGCCATGGCAGCGGAACGCGAGCGCACAGGGCCCACAGTGTCTGAGGATGGATGTTGGCGCAGACAGGCAGAGACCAGCTGACTACATAGGTGGTTTTTATAGTACGTTATTTTGGCCTCCCTCTCAGCAGGTGTGAAAAAGGCCACCATTTTTGAACGGTAGCGAGGGTCCAACAAGGTGGACAGCCAAAAGTCATCCCTCTGTCTGATGGTTATTATTCGGCTGTCGCTACGCAAGCAAGCGAGCATGCTATGGGCCATTTGTGCCAAGGAATGCGAGGGACTCCCTGCCTCCATCTCCACAGCATACTGCCACGGTGCGTCTGGGTCCTCTGTCTCCTCCTCCTCCTCCTCCTCTACCAGATGCTCCTGCTCCTCCACTCCTGTCCGCTGAGTGGAAAAACCACCCATTTCACTCAATAATTCCTGAGCACCAATGTCCTCCTCTACCTCCTCCTCTTCTTCCTGTCCTGCCCCCACAGGGGTCATGTGGCGTTGAGATCTGTGCGCCACGTCTACCGCACCCTGACCAGCCATTGTTAACAGCATTTGTTCCAGGACGTGCAACAGAGGAATGACGTCGTTCATCCCATAGTCCTGCCGACTCACGAATAGCGTGGCCTCCTCAAAGGGCCTGAGCAAGCGCAGGTGTCACGCATGAGCTGCCAATGGCTGACATCTAAGTTACACAGGGAATACCTTTATCCGCTTTTAACATCAGGAAATCTGTGATGGCCTTTTGCTGTTCGTAAAGGCGGTCTAACATATGTAGGGTTGAATTCCACCTTGTTGCAACGTCACAGCATGAGGAGTCGGTATAGGGGCCCATGGCAGATTAGGGGCCTGGCAGCAGCTATGGGAGGCCCGTAATCTGCCAGCACCCTATGTCAAAAAATTCTACACACCAGCAGTGTGTGAGGAGACCTGAAAGTGGCACATGGCAGAGTGTGGCGATGGAGACAGCAGCAATGGGAGGCCGTACAGGGACCCATGACAGACTCTGGACCTGGCAGCAGCATGAGGAGGCGGTATATAGGGGCCTATGGCAGATTAGGGGCCTGGCAGCAGCTATGGGAGGCCCTTAATCTGCCAGCACCCTATGTCAAAAAATTCTACACACCAGCAGTGTGAGGAGACCTGAAAGTGGCACATGGCAGAGTGTGGCGATGGAGACAGCAGCAATGGGAGGCCGTACAGGGACCCATGAGAGACTCTGGACCTGGCAGCAGCATGAGGAGGCGGTATATAGGGGCCTATGGCAGATTAGGGGCCTGGCAGCAGCTATGGGAGGCCCGTAATCTGCCAGCACCCTATGTCAAAAAATTCTACACACCAGCAGTGTGTGAGGAGACCTGAAAGTGGCACATGGCAGAGTGTGGCGATGGAGACAGCAGCAATGGGAGGCCGTACAGGGACCCATGACAGACTCTGGACCTGGCAGCAGCATGAGGAGGCGGTATATAGGGGCCCATGGCAGATTAGGGGCCTGGCAGCAGCAATGGGAGGCCCGTAATCTGCCAGCACCCTATGTCAAAAAATTCTACACACCAGCAGTGTGAGGAGACCTGAAAGTGGCACATGGCAGAGTGTGGCGATGGAGACAGCAGCAATGGGAGGCCGTACAGGGACCCATGACAGACTCTGGACCTGGCAGCAGCATGAGGAGGCGGTATATAGGGGCCCATGGCAGATTAGGGGCCTGGCAGCAGCAATGGGAGGCCCGTAATCTGCCAGCACCCTATGTCAAAAAATTCTACACACCAGCAGTGTGAGGAGACCTGAAAGTGGCACATGGCAGAGTGTGGCGATGGAGACAGCAGCAATGGGAGGCCGTACAGGGACCCATGAGAGACTCTGGACCTGGCAGCAGCATGAGGAGGCGGTATATAGGGGCCTATGGCAGATTAGGGGCCTGGCAGCAGCTATGAGAGGCCCATAATCTGCCAGCACCCTATGTCAAAAAATTCAACACACCAGCAGTGTGAGGAGACCTGAAAGTGGCACATGGCATGAGAGACTCTGGACCTGGCAGCAGCATGAGGAAGCGGTATATAGGGGCCTATGGCAGATTAGGGGCCTGGCAGCAGCTATAGGAGGCCCATAATCTGCCAGCACCCTATGTCAAAAAATTCAACACACCAGCAGTGTGAGGAGACCTGAAAGTGGCACATGGCAGAGTGTGGCGATGGAGACAGCAGCAATGGGAGGCCGTACAGGGACCCATGACAGACTCTGGACCTGGCAGCAGCATGAGGAGGCGGTATATAGGGGCCTATGGCAGATTAGGGGCCTGGCAGCAGCTATAGGAGGCCCATAATCTGCCAGCACCCTATGTCAAAAAATTCAACACACCAGCAGTGTGAGGAGACCTGAAAGTGGCACATGGCAGAGTGTGGCGATGGAGACAGCAGCAATGGGAGGCCGTACAGGGACCCATGACAGACTCTGGACCTGGCAGCAGCATGAGGAGGCGGTATATAGGGGCCCATGGCAGATTAGGGGCCTGGCAGCAGCAATGGGAGGCCCGTAATCTGCCAGCACCCTATGTCAAAAAATTCTACACACCAGCAGTGTGTGAGGAGACCTGAAAGTGGCACATGGCAGAGTGTGGCGACGGAGACAGGAGCAATGGGAGGCCGTACAGGGACCCATGACAGACTCTGGACCTGGCAGCAGCATGAGGAGGCGGTATATAGGGGCCTATGGCAGATTAGGGGCCTGGCAGCAGCTATGGGAGGCCCGTAATCTGCCAGCACCCTATGTCAAAAAACTGAACACACCAGCAGTGTGTGAGGAGACCTGAAAGTGGCACATGGCAGAGTGTGGCGATGGAGACAGCAGCAATGGGAGGCCGTACAGGGACCCATGAGAGACTCTGGACCTGGCAGCAGCATGAGGAAGCGGTATATAGGGGCCTATGGCAGATTAGGGGCCTGGCAGCAGCAATGGGAGGCCCATAATCTGCCAGCACCCTATGTCAAAAAATTCTACACACCAGCAGTGTGTGAGGAGACCTGAAAGTGGCACATGGCAGAGTGTGGCGATGGAGACAGCAGCAATGGGAGGCCGTACAGGGACCCATGAGAGACTCTGGACCTGGCAGCAGCATGAGGAAGCGGTATATAGGGGCCTATGGCAGATTAGGGGCCTGGCAGCAGCAATGGGAGGCCCATAATCTGCCAGCACCCTATGTCAAAAAATTCTACACACCAGCAGTGTGTGAGGAGACCTGAAAGTGGCACATGGCAGAGTGTGGCGATGGAGACAGCAGCAATGGGAGGCCGTACAGGGACCCATGAGAGACTCTGGACCTGGCAGCAGCATGAGGAAGCGGTATATAGGGGCCTATGGCAGATTAGGGGCCTGGCAGCAGCTATGGGAGGCCCATAATCTGCCAGCACCCTATGTCAAAAAATTCTACACACCAGCAGTGTGTGAGGAGACCTGAAAGTGGCACATGGCAGAGTGTGGCGATGGAGACAGCAGCAATGGGAGGCCGTACAGGGACCCATGAGAGACTCTGGACCTGGCAGCAGCATGAGGAAGCGGTATATAGGGGCCTATGGCAGATTAGGGGCCTGGCAGCAGCTATAGGAGGCCCATAATCTGCCAGCACCCTATGTCAAAATATTCTACACACCAGCAGTGTGTGAGGAGACCTGAAAGTGGCACATGGCAGAGTGTGGCGATGGAGACAGCAGCAATGGGAGGCCGTACAGGGACCCATGAGAGACTCTGGACCTGGCAGCAGCATGAGGAAGCGGTATATAGGGGCCTATGGCAGATTAGGGGCCTGGCAGCAGCAATGGGAGGCCCATAATCTGCCAGCACCCTATGTCAAAAAATTCTACACACCAGCAGTGTGTGAGGAGACCTGAAAGTGGCACATGGCAGAGTGTGGCGATGGAGACAGCAGCAATGGGAGGCCGTACAGGGACCCATGAGAGACTCTGGACCTGGCAGCAGCATGAGGAAGCGGTATATAGGGGCCTATGGCAGATTAGGGGCCTGGCAGCAGCTATGGGAGGCCCATAATCTGCCAGCACCCTATGTCAAAAAATTCTACACACCAGCAGTGTGTGAGGAGACCTGAAAGTGGCACATGGCAGAGTGTGGCGATGGAGACAGCAGCAATGGGAGGCCGTACAGGGACCCATGAGAGACTCTGGACCTGGCAGCAGCATGAGGAAGCGGTATATAGGGGCCTATGGCAGATTAGGGGCCTGGCAGCAGCTATGGGAGGCCCATAATCTGCCAGCACCCTATGTCAAAAAATTCTACACACCAGCAGTGTGTGAGGAGACCTGAAAGTGGCACATGGCAGAGTGTGGCGATGGAGACAGCAGCAATGGGAGGCCGTACAGGGACCCATGAGAGACTCTGGACCTGGCAGCAGCATGAGGAGGCGGTATATAGGGGCCTATGGCAGATTAGGGGCCTGGCAGCAGCTATGGGAGGCCCGTAATCTGCCAGCACCCTATGTCAAAAAATTCTACACACCAGCAGTGTGTGAGGAGACCTCAAAGTGGCACATGTTTGAGGCATGATTCATGGCGGATTTAGTCAGTTGTGTCAGGAACTGGTGGTTTGAAATCCAGACTAATCCACGCCTGATTCATTTTCACAAACGTGAGTCTCTCCACACTTTGGGTTGACAGTCGTGTCCTCCGCGGAGTTACAATACCTCCTGCCGCACTAAACACGCGCTCCGATGCCACGCTACTGGCCGGGCATGACAGCCTTTCAAGGGCAAATTCAGCTAGTTGGGGCCAAAGGTCAAGTTTCGTTGCCCAGTAGTCAAGGGGATTGTCTACCTCGGTTGGCAGGGTGCTGTCCAAGTAGGCCCAAGCCTGTTGTTTGAGGTCCTGCTCCAGGTCCACCTGATGCTGCTGCTGCTGCTGCGGCTGGTTAGTAGTTTCCTCACTGCGCTGGTGAAGAAAGCTACTCATCATCGACTGCAGACTGAGGCAGCTGCTGCTGGTGGAGCTGCCACTGCTCCTACCACCCCACCCCTCCCCTGCTGCCATGGCAGCGGAACGCGAGCGCACAGGGCCCACAGTGTCTGAGGATGGACGTTGGCGCACAAAGGCAGAGACCAACTGACTACATAGGTGGTTTTTATAGTACGTTATTTTGGCCTCCCTCTCAGCAGGTGTGAAAAAGGCCACCATTTTGGAACGGTAGCGAGGGTCCAACAAGGTGGACAGCCAAAAGTCATCCCTCTGTCTGATGGTTATTATTCGGCTGTCGCTACGCAAGCAACCGAGCATGCTATGGGCCATTTGTGCCAAGGAATGCGAGGGACTCCCTGCCTCCATCTCCACAGCATACTGCCACGGTGCGTCTGGGTCCTCTGTCTCCTCCTCCTCCTCCTCTACCAGATGCTCCTGCTCCTCCACTCCTGTCCGCTGAGTGGAAAAACCACCCATTTCACTCAATAATTCCTGAGCACAAATGTCCTCCTCTACCTCCTCCTCTTCTTCCTGTCCTGCCCCCACAGGGGTCATGTGGCGTTGAGATCTGTGCGCCACGTCTACCGCACCCTGACCAGCCATTGTTAACAGCATTTGTTCAAGGACGTGCAACAGAGGAATGACGTCGTTCATCCCATAGTCCTGCCGACTCACGAATAGCGTGGCCTCCTCAAAGGGCCTGAGCAAGCGGCAGGTGTCACGCATGAGCTGCCAATGGCTGACATCGAAGTTACACAGGGGAGTACCTTTATCCGCTTGTAACATCAGGAAATCGGTGATGGCCTTTCGCTGTTCGTAAAGGCGGTCTAACATGTGTAGGGTTGAATTCCACCTTGTTGCAACGTCGCAGATCAGGCGATGCTGTGGAATTCCGTTCTGCCGCTGCAGCTCAAGGAGGGTGTGCTTTGCGGTGTAGGAATGGCTGAAATGCATGCAAAGTTTACGTGACATTTTAAGGATGTCTTGCAGTGGGATGGTGGATTTTAAGAACCGCTTGACAACCAGATTGAACACGTGAGCCATGCATGGCGCATGGCACAACCTTCCTTGACGCAGAGCAGACACCATGTTCTTTCCGTTGTCGGTCAACATGGTTCCGATTTTCAGTTTGCGCGGAGACAGCCATCTGTCGATTTCTCTGTTCATTACACTCAGAAGTTCCTCCCCTGTGTGACTACGTTCGCCAAGGCATACCAGGTGCAGAACAGCGTGACACCGTTGCGCCCTGCACATGTGATATGCCGGTCGGGTAATGGGACTTGGCACGGGGGTGGCGGCTGAGGACACGGCGGAAGAAGAGGTGGTAGAGGCGGACATCTTTGCCGGACCAAGGACGTGCAAACGTGGAGGCAAAAGCGGCGTGACCTGTCCAAGTTGCTGGTGCGGCTGTGACGGCACCACGTTCACCCAGTGGGCCGTAAATGACATGTACTGTCCCTGACCATAGTTACAGCTCCACACGTCGGCGCTGCCGTGCACTTTGGCAGAGACCGACATGCTCAAAGACTGGCCCACCATGTCTTCTACATGTGAATGCAGGGCTGGCACTGCCTTTTTGGCGAAGAAATGACGGCTTGGCACTCTCCACCGCGGCGCGGCACAAGCCATCATTTCTCTGAAAGGTGCTGAGTCCACCACTTGGAAAGGGAGGGACTGCAGCACCAGCAACTTGGACAGGAGGACGTTCAGCTTTTGCACCGTCGGGTGCGTGCTCGCAAACTGTTGTCTCTTGGAAACGGATTCCAAGAAAGACTGCTGACGGAATCCGTGAAGAGGAGTAGCAGGAGAAGGAGCATCTGAACGAGCGGAAGATGCCAACGAGCGACAACTCCCCTCAGCAGAGGTGTTGGAGCCTTGACTGGCTGATGGAGGGCGATTGACGTCGGGTGACGGAGCAAGTAACGGAGCGGGTGATGGAGCGGGGGCTGGGGCGGGCAGAACCGCCGTATCTTTATCACGGTTTTCCCAGGCCACCAAATGGCGACGCTGCATATGCTGCCGCAACGCTGTAGTCCCAACATGGGCCCCCTGGCCACGCTTGACTTTCTGGCCACATAGTCGACATACGGCTACGTTTACTTCCTCGGGCGGCTTGACGAAAAATTGCCACACCGCCGAGTAGGAAACTTTGCCCCCGATACTCCTCACTGGCTGACTGCTGCTTCCTCCGTGCACACCGGCACCACTACTGGCCGTGGTGGTAGGCTGCAGTGGAGCTGGTGCTCTACTCCGTGGACGTTTGGCTCCACTGACACTGCTGCGACCCTGCTGCTGTCTCCTGGGCAACCCACCGACTGTTTTGCTCGCTGCCAAGCTGCCACCCTCTTCTCCTGATGATGCGGAAGAAATTGCCTGATGACGACGAGGCTGCCAAGTGCGATCAACCTCCTCATCATCAAGTAGGGTCTCCGCCTCACTACTAGCCCCCTCGGCTGCGTCTGGGTCAGGAGACAGACCTGTCTCTAGACCGGCTACCGAGCCACTCTCCTCGCCACTACTTCTTCGCCTGGCTGCTGAAAAGGCGGATGTCTCCCCCCGTTCCTGACCGCCCTCTGTTAGCTCTTCCTCACTGTACAGTGGGGCTGAGCCCACAGCATGCGATACTTCGCTTGGTGAGGGAACACCAAAGGACAGGGGCAGGTAGAGGACACGTGATTTCAGTGGGCTTGGTCCCGGGCCATGCCAACTAACGGTTGTGTCTGACGTACCCACCGACCGTTGGCTGTAGGTGTCAGAGGTGACCTGGGAAGAGGAAGATGACCGAGCCAACCAATCGACGACGGCAGGGTTGTCGGTGGAGACACGACCGCTGGATGACACCGGGAGCACTGGCCTCTGGCTGCGAATAGTGCTGCCTCGACCCCTTCCTCTGCTGCCACGTCTGCTCGCTCCTAAAACATTGCCTCCTCTGCCACTCCTCTGCATGTTGTCTGACATACTCTTTAATTAAACGATTATGTGTCCCTGAGTAACAATTCTGTGTCCCTGAGTAACAATTCTGTGTCTGTGCGAGTAACAATTCTGTGGCCCTAAGTAACAGTTCTGTGGCCCTCAGTAACAATTCTGTGTCCCTGATTAACGTTTCTGTGGCCCCAAGTAACAGTTCTGTGGCCCTCAGTAACAATTCTGTGTCTGTGCGAGTAACAATTCTGTGTCTGTGCGAGTAACAATTCTGTGGCCCTAAGTAAAGTTTCTGTGGCCCTAAGTAACAATTCTCTGGCACTCAGTAACAATTCTGTCTGTCCCTGAGTAACAATTCTCTGGCACTCAGTAACAATTCTGTCTGTCCCTGAGTAAAAATTTTGTGGCCCTAAGTAAAGTTTCTGGGGCCCTGAGTAACAATTATCTGGCACTCAGTAACAATTCTGTCTGTCCCTGAGTAACAATTCTCTGACACTCAGTAACAATTCTGTCTGTCCCTGAGTAAAAATTCTCTGGCCCTAAGTAAAGTTTCTGGGGCCCTGAGTAACAATTATCTGGCACTCAGTAACAATTCTGTCTGTCCCTGAGTAACAATTCTCTGGCACTCAGTAACAATTCTGTCTGTCCCTGAGTAAAAATTCTCTGGCCCTAAGTAAAGTTTCTGTGGCCCTGAGTAACAATTCTCTGGCACTCCGTAACAATTCTGTCTGTCCCTGAGTAACAATTCTCTGGCACTCAGTAACAATTCTGTCTGTCCCTGAGTAAAAATTCTGTGGCCCTAATTAAAGTTTCTGTGGCCCTAAGTAACAATTCTCTGGCACTCAGTAACAATTCTGTCTGTCCCTGAGTAACAATTCTCTGGCACTCGGTAACAATTCTGTCTGTCCCTGAGTAACAATTCTCTGGCACTCAGTAACAATTCTGTCTGTCCCTGAGTAAAAATTCTGTGGCCCTAATTAAAGTTTCTGTGGCCCTAAGTAACAATTCTCTGGCACTCAGTAACAATTCTGTCTGTCCCTGAGTAACAATTCTCTGGCACTCCGTAACAATTCTGTCTGTCCCTGAGTAACAATTCTCTGGCACTCAGTAACAATTCTGTCTGTCCCTGAGTAAAAATTCTGTGGCCCTAAGTAAAGTTTCTGTGGCCCTGAGTAACAATTCTCTGGCACTCCGTAACAATTCTGTCTGTCCCTGAGTAACAATTCTCTGGCACTCAGTAACAATTCTGTCTGTCCCTGAGTAAAAATTCTGTGGCCCTAATTAAAGTTTCTGTGGCCCTAAGTAACAATTCTCTGGCACTCAGTAACAATTCTGTCTGTCCCTGAGTAACAATTCTCTGGCACTCCGTAACAATTCTGTCTGTCCCTGAGTAACAATTCTCTGGCACTCAGTAACAATTCTGTCTGTCCCTGAGTAAAAATTCTGTGGCCCTAATTAAAGTTTCTGTGGCCCTAAGTAACAATTCTCTGGCACTCAGTAACAATTCTGTCTGTCCCTGAGTAACAATTCTCTGGCACTCCGTAACAATTCTGTCTGTCCCTGAGTAACAATTCTCTGGCACTCAGTAACAATTCTGTCTGTCCCTGAGTAAAAATTCTGTGGCCCTAAGTAAAGTTTCTGTGGCCCTGAGTAACAATTCTCTGGCACTCCGTAACAATTCTGTCTGTCCCTGAGTATGAATTCCGTGGCCCTAACTAGCGTTTCTTTGTCCCTAAGTAAAGTTTCTGTGGCCCTCAGTAACAGTTCTGTGTCTGTGCGAGTAACAATTCTGTGTCTGTGCGAGTAACAATTCTGTGGCCCTAAGTAAAGTTTCTGTGGCCCTAAGTAACAATTCTCTGGCACTCCGTAACAATTCTGTCTGTCCCTGAGTAACAATTCTCTGGCACTCAGTAACAATTCTGTCTGTCCCTGAGTAAAAATTCTGTGGCCCTAAGTAAAGTTTCTGTGGCCCTGAGTAACAATTCTCTGGCACTCCGTAACAATTCTGTCTGTCCCTGAGTAACAATTCTCTGGCACTCAGTAACAATTCTGTCTGTCCCTGAGTAAAAATTCTGTGGCCCTAAGTAAAGTTTCTGTGGCCCAGAGTAACAATTCTCTAGCACTCCGTAACAATTCTGTCTGTCCCTGAGTATGAATTCTGTGGCCCTAACTAGCGTTTCTTTGTCCCTAAGTAACAGTTCTGTGGCCCTGAGTAACAATTCTGTGTCTGTGCGAGTAACAATTCTGTGGCCCTAAGTAACAGTTCTGTGGCCCTCAGTAACAGTTCTGTGTCTGTGCGAGTAACAATTCTGTGTCTGTGCGAGTAACAATTCTGTGGCCCTAAGTAACAGTTCTGTGGCCTTCAGTAACAATTCTGTGTCTGTGCGAGTAACAATTCTGTGTCTGTGCGAGTAACAATTCTGTGGCCCTAAGTAAAGTTTCTGTGGCCCTAAGTAACAATTCTCTGGCACTCAGTAACAATTCTGTCTGTCCCTGAGTAACAATTCTCTGGCACTCAGTAACAATTCTGTCTGTCCCTGAGTAAAAATTCTGTGGCCCTAAGTAAAGTTTCTGTGGCCCTGAGTAACAATTCTCTGGCACTCCGTAACAATTCTGTCTGTCCCTGAGTAACAATTCTCTGGCACTCAGTAACAATTCTGTCTGTCCCTGAGTAAAAATTCTGTGGCCCTAAGTAAAGTTTCTGTGGCCCAGAGTAACAATTCTCTGGCACTCCGTAACAATTCTGTCTGTCCCTGAGTATGAATTCTGTGGCCCTAACTAGCGTTTCTTTGTCCCTAAGTAACAGTTCTGTGGCCCTGAGTAACAATTCTGTGTCTGTGCGAGTAACAATTCTGTGGCCCTAAGTAACAGTTCTGTGGCCCTCAGTAACAGTTCTGTGTCTGTGCGAGTAACAATTCTGTGTCTGTGCGAGTAACAATTCTGTGGCCCTAAGTAACAGTTCTGTGGCCTTCAGTAACAATTCTGTGTCTGTGCGAGTAACAATTCTGTGTCTGTGCGAGTAACAATTCTGTGGCCCTAAGTAAAGTTTCTGTGGCCCTAAGTAACAATTCTCTGGCACTCAGTAACAATTCTGTCTGTCCCTGAGTAACAATTCTCTGGCACTCAGTAACAATTCTGTCTGTCCCTGAGTAAAAATTCTGTGGCCCTAAGTAAAGTTTCTGTGGCCCTAAGTAACAATTCTCTGGCACTCAGTAACAATTCTGTCTGTCCCTGAGTAACAATTCTCTGGCACTGAGTAACAATTCTGTCTGTCCCTGAGTAAAAATTCTGTGGCCCTAATTAAAGTTTCTGTGGCCCTAAGTAACAATTCTCTGGCACTCAGTAACAATTCTGTCTGTCCCTGAGTAACAATTCTCTGGCACTCAGTAACAATTCTGTCTGTCCCTGAGTAACAATTCTGTGGCCCTAATAACGTTTCTGTGGCCCTAAGTAACAATTCTCTGGCACTGAGTAACAATTCTGTCTGTCCCTGATTATGAATTCTGTGGCCCTAACTAGCGTTTCTTTGTCCCTAAATAACGATTCTGTGGCCCTCATTAACAAGTCTGTGTCCCTGAGTAATGGTTCTCTGTCCCTAAGTAACTTTTCTCTGTCCCCAGTTATCGTTTCTGTGGCCCTAACTCTGTCCCTGTCCCTAGTACAGAGCGGTCTGCCTCTGTTCAATAACTGCAGGCAAATGAAGAATTCCAAAATGGCCGCTATTTATAGCTCGACCATTACACAGTGCTGGCTGGCTGGCTGCTGATAGGCTGATGCGATCACATGTAGTTGAGGAATGCATTATGGGTCAGCGCGCCTTGTCTGCGCGCCTTCCCAGACATCCCCGCTCCGTCGCCGCACATGTCAGCCGCCATTTTCTGAAAAATTTCGATTCGCGCGTCCGAATTAGGCTATTTTTCGGATTCGGCACGAATCGAAATTTTTCCGATATTCGACTCGAATTCCACTTCGGATACTTCGATTCGCTCATCTCTAGTTGTCTCCTGTTCCTGTAGGGTTGTATTCTACATTGAGGAAGTGAATATGAAAGGTCCTCATTCTCCTCTACATCACTTTCAACAAGTTGTTCTGTGTTCTCTGTTGCTGGGCATTCTTCTTCTATACCTCCAAATGCATACTCAGTTTGTTCAATTTGATCTGTAGGCTCAGTCTCTCTGACTCCTTCTAAATCATACTCACTTACTTCCAGCTGACGTGGGTAGAACTCAATAGCTTCTGGATTTAGCTCTGTACTTTCCTCTAGGTGGTCATGCTGGGTGACTGGGATGAAAGATCTCCAGTGTCTTTGTTCGTGATCTGATTCATTTTCTGATTCTCCCTCAGATGTCTGTGTAGGTTGTTGAGTTGTATTTCGATCCTTCCCTTGCTTCCTTGCACTGGTTCTTTTGGGTATCTGTTGACCTTGGTCGCTAGGTAGATAATCACATGGCAATAGTAAGTTGCGATGTAAAATCCTTGTTTGGCCTTTTCCAGTTTCTGGTTTGATTTCATACACTGGACTGTCTGCACACTTCTTTTTAAGAACAACATGTATGGTATCTTCCCAAAATGATCTAAATTTTCCTGGACCTCCTCTTTCGGTAAGATTTCTGACTAGAACTTTGCTACCTGGTAGAAGTTCAGCTCCATGAATTTTCTTGTCATAGTGTTCTTTTCCTCTCTGTGCAGCTTGAGTAGCTATTTTTGAAGCAACCTTATAGGCCTCAGACATTCTATCTGTCCATATGTTCACATATTCAGAGTAGGTCTTGTATTTTTCAGTTACTGGAGTGTCAAACATACTATCAATGGGTAATCTTGGAGACCTTCCAAACAGTAGGAAGAATGGAGATTGTCCTGTAGCTTCACTTCGAGTACAATTATATGCATGGACTACCTTTGCTAGTGAATTTTTCCAGTCCTTTTTGGAATCTGGTGACAGGGTACGAAGCATGGATAGCAGGGTACGATTAAATCTTTCAACTTGCCCATTACCTTCTGGGTGATATGGCGTTGTGTGAGAATTTTGGATGTGGCAGTGCTTCCCTAATGTCAAAAGCAAGTGATTTTCAAACTCTCTACCCATATCATGGTGAATTCTGGTAGGAAATCCGAATTTCAAGACAAAATCATTGAATATTTTGTCAGCAACAGTTTTTGCGGACTTGTTCTTGGTTGCATATACCTGAGCAAATCTTGGAAAATTATCTATTACCACTAAGATATACTCATATCCACCTTTACATTTCTTGAGATGAAGAAAGTCAATGGAGACCATCTCAAAAGGATAAGTTGTCACAATATTGTTCAACGGGGCCCGAACAAGCTTATTTGGCCGTTTGTCTTTCAGACAAGTACATTGACGTGTGATATAATGCTCAGTGTCCCTTTGCATATGTGGCCAAAAGAATCTTTCTCTGATTAAATTTACAGTCCTTTCTACTCCTAAGTGTCCCATCTCTTCATGTAACTCCTTCCATACTAAGTGATGGTACAACTTGGGCAACACTAGTTGAGAACCAGATGATGTTTTCCGTCTCAAAATTTTATTGTCGTCGAGGTAGAGTTTGGTCCATTGTTTCATAAGTATGAAAAGATCAACAGGTTCACCTTGTCGTTCCTGTTTGGATGAAAACTTGTTTTGGCTTTTGTACTTTCATACTTTTCCAATCACAGAGTCTTCCTTCTGTGCGGTTCTTATTGTCTCTTTTGGTATTTGAGTTACCTTCTTTGGTGCTGCATCGGTTGTATTGGCAATCGTCATTGGACATAGCCAAGGTATCCTTTCTTTTTGATGTGCTTGAATTGCTTGGGTTATGCAAGTGATGACTTTGGGGTCTACTTCTTGTGAACATTGTTGCATGTATTGTTCAGGACTCAATGGCATACGAGAAAGTACATCTGCATCAGCATTCCTTCTCCCAGGACGATATTTAATAGTGAAGTTGAAGTCAGCTAGTTCTGCAACCCATCGATGTCCTGTAGCATTCAATTTTGCTATAGTGAGGACATAGGTTAGTGGATTGTTGTCAGCATATACAACAAATGATGGACAGTAATATAGGTAATCTCGGAATCTATCACATATTGCCCACTTCATTGCTAGAAACTCGAGCTTCCCTGAATGCATGTGGTAGTTTTTCTCAGCAGGTGTGAGAGTTCTAGACCCATAAGCAATCACCTTTAGTTTCTCCTCTTGCTCTTGGTATAATACGGCTCCTAGTCCTTCTTGTGAGGCATCACAGTGAAGAACAAAGGGTTTGGAATAATCGGGGTAACCCATAACTGGAGGATGAGTTAACACTTCAATGAGCTGGTTCAGTACTACCTGATGATGGTCAGTCCAGGCTATAGACTGATAGGATGGAAGTTGACCTTTTGACTTTGGCATTGGTTTCCATCTCTTCTTTGTCTGGTTATCTGGTGTTGAGGTTGTGGTAGGTGTCAAACCTGCTGACAATAGTTCAAAGAGAGGTTTGGCAATTCTGGAGAAGTTTTGAACGTAAGGGCGATAGTAGGATATAAATCCTAATAGTTTCCTAAGTTCTCCGACAGTCTTTCGTTGGGTGTTTCTTAAGGCAAGAACAGGTGCCGTGTCGGCCGGGTCCATAGAGTGGCCTTCTTTTGACACAATCTTGCCCAGG
Source organism: Staurois parvus (assembly GCF_062004578.1). Taxonomy (NCBI): domain Eukaryota; kingdom Metazoa; phylum Chordata; class Amphibia; order Anura; family Ranidae; genus Staurois; species Staurois parvus. The sequence continues at coordinate 45,279 of NW_028318764.1, read as the reverse complement.
AATCTGACTTTATTTTGAAAAGGTTCACACTTCCTGGCTGTTAACTTGACTCCGTGTTGTTGGTAACGTTGGAGTACTGACCGGACATGCTCCACATGCTCCTGGAATGATTTACTATGGACAATGTTGTCATCTAAGTATGGCAGGCAAATCTCATCTCTCAGTCCTATTAAACATGTCTCCATACTGCGTTGGAATTCGGCTGGTGCAGAGCTCAGACCAAAGGGTATTCAGATCCATTCATACAAACCCCAAGGTGTAATGAATGCTGTCAATGGTCGACTGGCTTCTTCCATAAATCCTTGATGGTATGCTTTCCCCTGGTCTAGCACAGAAAACAATGAACTTCCTCCTAGACTGTCGAGCATGTCTTGGATTCTAGGAATTGGATGACCGTCAGGAATGGACTTCTGGTTCAACTCTCTATAATCACAACACAGTCTTAAACTGCCATTTTTCTTTCTTAAGTTTGGGTGAGGAATATGATGATTTTGATTCTGCAATCCATCCTCGATTTATCAGATCCTGCAGATATTCCTTAACTTCTTGGTGCAGTGGTTTCGGCACAGACGTGTAAGTTCTCGTGACCGGTGTACTGTCTTTGAGACAAATCTGTAACTGTAAAGAAGGAATACATCCTACCTCAGAGTCATCTTTGGCAAAAGCATTGCATTCTTCCCTTAGCATTTCTTTGACGATTTGTTGATCTTCAGGAGGAAGGTGTTTCAAAGGCACTGGCGGGTCCCAGCACTCCTGATTGTCATCCCCCACCCGCGGATAAGTCTCATTTGGATTTTCAATTTTCCCTTTTGGTCCTACCTTTAGTGTCTGTGGTTCAGAGGTCACCGAATTAGTAAACACATTTGCTGATTGTTTCAATTGTACTTGAGCCGGATATGTTGTTTTTATGGGCTCTACACCTCCAATCTTTGTTTGACCTGGTAACACAATGTCCCATTTAGTTGTATTCCAAACTGGAATGGTCAGTTTGGAGAACTGTCCTCTTTGAAATGAGACTAGTGTCTCACCAATATGCAGTCCATCCAGCAGGTGATAAGCCTCACTCGGTGTAAACAAAACTGTCTGAGCCTGCAAGGACGGTTTGGTGTGAGCACTACACCGAATGTATGTTACAGTATTTGCAGGGATTCTTTGGTTCTTAGTACCAGTCTTTACAATAGCACCACTGGTTTCCCTACAGTTGGCTTGTAGTAAGCTTACAAGGACTTCTGCTTTGGGGGTTGGCAGTTCCAAAGCTGTTCTTAATATGTCCACAAAACCTGGGATAACTTTCTTCCCATCAACAACTGCCTCTTTGAATGTTTCTTCAATTATATTATAGCCGATTGGCTTCTCAGCTACTTTCTCATCCTCAGAGACTACTAGTGGTACTAATAACTGTTTGGTAGTATTACTGCTCGATGTAAGCTGAAAGGTTACCTCAATCCAACCTGAGAACGGAATCTCTGTCTCATTGGCTGCTTTCCCTTGGAGTACCCCTGGTCCCAGCAGTTCTTCAAACGATCGGAGCACAGTGTGTGGCAGTACTCGCTGTCTCCAGCCCTCATTGATAATGCTAACCTGAGAGCCAGTATCCCATAAGGCCTGGACAGGAGTGTTGTCTATTTCACAGTTCACAGGGCATCTCTTTCCAATAAGACCAAGTAGCTTGTTGTGCTTTTTCAAAGTGATGCCATTCACATTGGTATAGCCTATGTATTGGTATTGGGATAGCCTTTGAGCAGGGCAGGTTGGCGTTTTCCTCCAGTAGTCTGCGTTTAACTTTCCAGCCAGGGCTCTGATGGTAGGTTGGGGACTGGTTTCTTTACTACTGACATGATTTGCACTTTGGGACGCAGGTTTGGTTCTGGCACAGGTTACTGTCGGTCCCTTAACAGCAACCTTCTCCCGTTTAACTGATTTTGTTTGGCCGCTCTGCATTGTCTCACCCTATGTCCAGCTCGACCACAGTTAAAGCCATGGTCACATGCAGTTCTCTGATCAGTCTTTTCACAAGATTGACAAGTCCCTGTCCTTCGTCCAACAGTTGTTCTAGGTCCTCCAAAGCCATGCTCTTGTCGAGTTTTCGAATCTTGCAGAAGTGTTTTCATATCGAATATTTCTTGTTGCAACTGTATTACTATCTTTTCAAGGTCAGAGTTACTCTTTGAATGCTGTTGGATTGCCAGACTACTTGTTTGTGATGGAAGCAAAGGGAGGGTGCCTGGTACCTGAGAACAATGGAGGATGTTGGCCTGGCACTCTCTTCCCTTCGTCAGGTTACTGTGCTCAGATTTCTTTTGTTTCTGCTCCCTTTCCATCTCCATGTTTGTAGCCTCATTCATCTTCTCTATGAGCAACTCATCTGAGACTGTAGGATCGTCCAAGTGTTGTTTTAGTTGGAACTTAATATGGTCACTTCTCAGTCCAGTGCCCACTGACCTTAAGAATTTCTTTTGTATAAATTCAGTGCCGAAGTGTTCATCTGAACCTTCCCCTTGTGAAACGAACAGCAAACGGTCCTTCAATGCAATGGCCCTAAATAGGAAGTTCTGGGGAGTCTCTTTACTATTCTGTGATATATTGATCAATTGTTGGTATAGTTCGGAAGCATTTTCCTCTTTATAATGGCTTTTTAGGATTCTCTTGAGTGGCACTAGGGTCAGTCCACTCTTCAGCTCTAGCATACCACTGAGACTTGACCCAGGACTAATGGCTTTCACCACAGCTTCCACAAGCTCTGACTCGGGATAACCCTTTTGCAGTCCCATGTCAATCTGGTGCATGAGGTTAGTATAGGACAGCTTATCTTTCTGTTCCTTTTCACCTATCTGACCAGCAATTTTAAAGTCCTTTCTGATTGTAACTTCTGGCAAGTTAGTATGAGAAAGTCTCTGAGCAACTAGATTAGAGTCTTGATTTGCAGGACTTTCTTTTGAGTCTTTGTCTTTAGTGCTAAGTTCTTTCATCTGTCCCTCTACCATCTTGGCCGTTTCTTGAAGTTTTTCCTGTATACTGTAGTATTGCTGTTTTAAATCCTTTAACTGTTGTTGTGCTTGAGGGTCTTTGCCACTATCGCTTGTGTCAGGGATCCCAGGTGTGACCAGAGGTGTGTGACTGACGCAGGGAAACGCAGACTTCAGGTATGTGATAAACAATATAATTTATTAACACTAACAATACAAACATAAATGCAGTGCAATACTAAACATAATACAGTGCAAACAAACCAAACCAACCACCCACAGATAACAGTACATACAAGCAAGCGTCCTCAGGCAGGCCGGGTCAATATCAATTGGGCAGTTAGGTACAGGGGGAGCAAGCGGAGATTGGTCGGGGTCACAGGCCAGGTTCAGCAGGTAGCAAGCAGCGTAGTACAGAGGGTCAGGCAGAGGGATGGTCAGGGTCACACGCCAGGGATCAGAACAGGTAGCAAGCAGCGTAGTACAGAGGGTCAGGCAGAGGGATGGTCAGACAAGCCAGGGATCAGAGCAGGGTCAGCAGAGAATCAGACAGGAACAGAGAGCAGGAACAGGATACAGGGCCCAAGAGAAACACAACACCAAGGCAGAGTCTGCAAGTCTGGCCATCCCTTAAATACCCCAGCATAATCAGTTCCAGGTGTTAGCTGGCTGCAAAGTTGAGTCTCTGATTGCTGGGAGCACCCGCTGGCCAGCCCTGGTACTGCAGATCAAAAGGCAGGTGAGTCCCACCATTGCTGGCTAGTCCATTCCTGACAGTACCCCCCCCTCAAGGAACGGCCTCAGGACGCTCCAAACAGTCCTAGCTGGGCAAAATGTTCCACCGCCCGGGTCTGGTAACTGGCGGGATATCAAAGACTGGCACACCGGGCAGGACTCCAGGCAGCGGCACACCGGGCAGGGGCACACCGGGCAGAGGCACACCGGGCAGAGGCACACCGGGCAGAGGCACACCGGGCAAAGGCACACCGGGCAGAGGCACACCGGGCAGAGGCACACCGGGCAGAGGCACACCGGGCAGAGGCACATCGGGCTGGACTCCGGGCAGAGGCACATCGGGCTGGACTCCGGGCAGAGGCACACCGGGCAGAGGCACACCGGGCAAAGGCACACCGGGCAGAGGCACACCGGGCAGAGGCACACCGGGCAAAGGCACACCGGGCAGAGGCACACCGGGCAGAGGCACATCGGGCTGGACTCCGGGCAGAGGCACATCGGGCTGGACTCCGGGCAGAGGCACATCGGGCTGGACTCCGGGCAGAGGCACATCGGGCTGGACTCCGGGCAGAGGCACATCGGGCTGGACTCCGGGCAGAGGCACATCGGGCTGGACTCCGGGCAGAGGCACATCGGGCTGGACTCCGGGCAGAGGCACATCGGGCTGGACTCCGGGCAGAGGCACATCGGGCTGGACTCCGGGCAGAGGCACATCGGGCAGGACTCCGGGCAGAGGCACATCGGGCAGGACTCCGGGCAGAGGCACATCGGGCAGGACTCCGGGCAGAGGCACATCGGGCCGGACTCCGGGCAGAGGCACATCGGGCCGGACTCCGGGCAGAGGCACATCGGATTACCAGGTGAAGCAGCAGGCAGCGGGCCACCAGGCGGAGCAGCAGGCACCGGGCCCCCGGGCGGGGCGGCAGGCGTCGGGCGGCGGGGCGGCAGGCGTCGGGCCCCCGGGCGGGGCGGCAGGCGTCGGGCCCCCGGGCGGGGCGGCAGGCGTCGGGCCCCCGGGCGGGGCGACAGGCGTCGGGCCCCCGGGCGGAGCGACGGGTCTCGGGCCCCCGGGCGGAGCGACGGGTCTCGGGCCCTCAGGCGGAGCGGCGGGCGCCGGACCCCCAGGTGGAGCGACAGGTCTCGGGCCCTCAGGCGGAGCGGCGGGCGCCGGCCCCCCAGGTGGAGCGACAGGTCTCGGGCCCTCAGGCGGAGCGGCGGGCGCCGGACCCCCAGGTGGAGCGACAGGTCTCGGGCCCCCAGGCGGAGCGACAGGTCTCGGGCCCTCAGGCGGAGCGGCGGGCACCGGACCCCCAGGTGGAGCGACAGGTCTCGGGCCCCCAGGCGAAGCGGCGGGCACCGAGTCACCAGGCACGACAGTGGGCTCCGAGTCAACTGGCATGACCGCTGGCACTGGGTCAGACATTGGATCGTCTGGCTGGACAGCGGGCATCGGGTCACCAGGCATCAGGTCATTTGGCTCGACAGCGGGCACCGCGTCATCTGGCAAGGCAGTGGGCTCCAAGTCAACTGGTATGACCGCGGGCACTTGGTCAGACATTCGATCGTCTGACTGGACAGCGGGCATCGGGTCACCAGGCATCAAGTCATTTGGCTCGACAGCGGGCACCGCGTCATCTGGCAAGGCAGTGGGCTCCGAGTCAACAGGCACGACAGTGGGCTCTGAGTCAATTGGCACGACAGCGGGCACCGGGTCATCAGGTATTGGATCGTCTGGCTCGACAGCGGGCATCGGGTCACCAGGTATGACAGCAGGCACTGGGTCACCAGGCATCAGGTCATTTGGCTCGCCAACGGGCACCGCGTCATCTGGCAAGGCAGTGGGCACCGAGTCACCAGGTACGACAGCGGGCTCTGAGTCAATTGGCACGACAGCGGGCACCGGGTCATCAGGTACCGGATTGTCTGGCTCGACCGCGGGTATCGGGTCACCAGGTATGACAGCGGGCACCAGGTCATCAGGTACCGGATTGTCTGGCTCGGCAGCGGGCATCAGGTCACCAGGCCTAATAGGATCGTCAGGCTGGATCAGTTCATCATGCTGGGTAGAGGCATCAGGCTGAACGCAGGCATCCGGCTGAATGCAGGCATCAGGCTGAGTGCAGGCATCAGGCTGAGTGCAGGCATCAGGCTGAGTGCAGGCCTCAGGCTGAGTGCAGGCATCAGGCTGAGTGCAGGCATCAGGCTGAGTAGAGGCATCAGGCTGAGTAGGGGCTTCAGGCCGAGTAGGGGCTTCAGGCCGAGTAGGGGCTTCAGGCCGAGTAGGGGCATCAGGCCGAGTAGGGGCATCAGGCCGAGTAGGGGCATCAGGCCGAGTAGGGGCATCAGGCCGAGTAGGGGCTTCAGGCCGAGTAGAGGCTTCAGGCCGAGTAGAGGCATCAGGCCGAGTAGAGGCATCAGGCTGAGTAGAGGCTTCAGGCTGAACTACGGAAGGCAGGTTCACGGGTTTGAATACTGGCAGGATGGTACTGGTTGGAAAGAATTTTCGCTTTTTTCTGGTTTTAACTACTGGAGCACTGCAAGTAAACGCAGGTCTGCAAATGAATGGAGCAGCTGGAGACAGAGAAGAGCTGGAGGATGGAACAGTCGCTACAGAGGGCTTTTTTACAGGGTTAAAGGCAGGATAGGTGCAGCGAGTGGGAACAGGGTACTGACATGCGGTAGATAGCAGGGCAGGAGGAGCTGTTGGGAATGCAGGAATAGAGTTTTGAGGAAATAGATTAGAAGCAGGACTGGGTCTTTGTAAGCTGACTGAGGCTGGGTGCAACAAGTCTGTCCATGTCTGCAGTATGGGTTGAACAAAGCTGAGCTTACACAAAGCCTGTCTGACCAAAGACTGCACTGCGTTTATACAATCTCTTAGTGTCTGTGGTGAACATGTGGAATAACGCTCCAGAAAGTAACCCACATCATCCTCTAATAACCACACCAGGGACTCTACCTGGTCTGCACTAAATGGTGGCAAAAATTCATCCCTGCATTCGGGGGAACCAGATGAAACCAACTCAGCACAAACCTCAATCAATGGCTGCACCTCAGAGAACTCTGTGCCCTGATCTACTAGAACATGAGCGAGCCGTATACATTCTAGCAGTTCATCCCGGGTATACTCCTTCAGAGTTTGATAAGCATACTCCCTGTCATCAAACACTAGCAGATATAAATACGCAACCTCATCCAGATCCATCCTTCCCATCAACAAACCAAGATGGCTTCCCTGTGCAGCCACTTCTGGTCAGGATTGGCCTTGGTGTAATGTCAGGGCTCCCAGGTGTGACCAGAGGTGTGTGACTGACGCAGGGAAACGCAGACTTCAGGTATGTGATAAACAATATAATTTATTAACACTAACAATACAAACATAAACGCAGTGCAATACTAAACATAATACAGTGCAAACAAACCAAACCAACCACCCACAGATAACAGTACATACAAGCAAGCGTCGTCAGGCAGGCCGGGTCAATATCAATTGGGCAGGTAGGTACAGGGGGAGCAAGCGGAGATTGGTCGGGGTCACAGGCCAGGTTCAGCAGGTAGCAAGCAGCATAGTACAGAGGGTCAGGCAGAGGGATGGTCAGGGTCACAAGCCAGGGATCAGAACAGGTAGCAAGCAGCGTAGTACAGAGGGTCAGGCAGAGGGATGGTCAGACAAGCCAGGGATCAGAGCAGGGTCAGCAGAGAATCAGACAGGAACAGAGAGCAGGAACAGGATACAGGGCCCAAGAGAAACACAACACCAAGGCAGAGTCTGCAAGTCTGGCCATCCCTTAAATACCCCAGCATAATCAGTTCCAGGTGTTAGCTGGCTGCAAAGTTGAGTCTCTGATTGCTGGGAGCACCCGCTGGCCAGCCCTGGTACTGCAGATCACAAGGCAGCTGAGTCCCACCATTATTGGTGAATTCATTCCTGAGAGAGGGTGTGTTGCACTTGTCTGCTGAGCTCCAGAAAGGCCCGAGAAGCCTGGGGCTAAAGTGCCCTGCCCAGCCCAGGCAGGATGGCGGATCCTGGGCCTGGGTCCAGCGGGGAGAAGACCCTGGAGGGGCCTAGTACCGGCCTCTCTTTTCCACCAGTAGAGGACCTGGGAATGGCCCCTAGGAAGGGGGAAGTTTATTCTGCCTACCGGGACCGTGTGGCCGCTCGGGCCAGGTTAATAGACAAGGAGGAAGCCAAGCTCCAGAAGCTGACTCTGGAGCTAAAGAAGTTCCGGTCATCCTACGACCGTGTATGGTCTACTAAGCGGCAGGCCATGAAACCGGACCTGGAGGCACTGGAACTTTGTGTGTTACAGCAGGGGAGGTATGTGGCGGCGCTGCAGCGCCAGAGCGGCGTCCTAAGCGAGAAGTATCTGAATGAAGCGAGATTTAAGGCTGCAAGAAGCCGCAGTGTTGCGGCGATGCGGGGTCCGGTGGAGGAGGCCTCTTCGGTGGAGGAATTGTCGGGGGAGTTGCTGGTGGAAGGCGAGCAGGGGCAGGTTGAGCCCACAGCACCCTCAGAGGAAATGGCGTCTAAAATGGAAGACAGCGTGGTGGCAGGATCATCAGAGTCCCTCCCCCCTGGGCAGCTTCCTGTGGATTGGGGGACCCAGGTGGAGGAGGAGGAGATAGTGGGCGGATTGCAGTTCCTGGCAGAGGCGGTTGCAGAGCTGCGTGGAGCCGACTTCAGGTTTACGTCCGAGGACTCTGAGGAAGAAGCTGAAAGTGATGTCATCCCCCGCAAGCCGGCTAAGCCGGTGGTGAAGGAGCATGCTGCCTTTGTCATGCTGCAACGCATCCCCAAGGACGTGTTGGCAAAGGCAGGGGAGCCACTGGAAGGGGAGAAGGACTCTGCTGATTGTGTTGGTGAGATGGTTCTGGACGCTGGGGTAGCGGGTATAATGCCTGCAAAATTGTCTGAGGTGCAGGTTAGCCCTACAGTCCTGGCAAAGGGTGTTTCCCCTCCGGTGGTGGTCCCACTGGGCCACGCCCCTTTGGGGGGCATGGTGGCCTCTGGTGTGCAACCAGCAGGTCCCCCGGTTTCTCCTCAGGGGGCTCCAGGTTCTCAGGTCCAGGCTCCTGCGGGTCCGGCTCAGGTGGGTTCTCCTGCTGGTATGGGTGGTCCCCAGCCCCGGGCTCCCCCAGGTCATGGCTCATCAGCATCTGCCCCTTCAGTTGCTGCTGCTGGTGTGGCGGCTTCCCCTGGTCATGCCCCCTCGATGTTGAGTGCCCCTGGGGCTAGATCGGGGCTCAGTTACTCTGCTGCAGTTAGGAGAGGTCAGGGGTCAGTGGGATCGGCCCGGGCAAGGGCAGGTAACCTACCCACTTCCGCCGCAAGGCGAAATGTTGTTCAGCTGAAATGGTCAGGGGAGGGCCCCCCCCTTAGCAGGAGAGAGGTCATAGACCGCATATTAGAAATGGGCTTCCGTGCTGCGGATATTTTTGCGTTTATTGCTCCAGTTAGTACTGGAGAATATGACGTGTCCTTCATGCGGCCAGAATTGTTGGACCTCTTTTGGCAGAGGTATGAGGCCACCTTTGTCACCAGCCCTAGGTGGGTGGGCCTAACCCCGAGGCTCGTCTCTCGCCAGTCCCTGATTAAAAAGATAACGGTGCTGGTGAGAAATGAATCCATCCCAGCATCAGATATTGTGGTCTGGCTAAGTAGATATGGGGATGTGATGGGGCCCCTTGGGAAGATCAAGGATGAGAGGGGAATATGGACAGGTGGGTGGACGACCACCGTCCGCTTAAAGGTGGTTGGAAATGTGCTCCAGCACATTCCCTCTTCCGCTTTTCTAGGGAAGGACCGCCTGATAATTTTTTATGCGGGTCAGCCGAGGGTCTGCCACCGGTGTGGGGGCAAGGGGCATTTTGCGGCCACCTGCCCCGTCATTAGATGTTCCCTGTGTCAGGAAATAGGACACCTGGCCAGGGACTGCAATGTTGTCCGATGCAATCTCTGCGGGGAGCTCGGGCATTCATACAACCAGTGCCCGGAGGCCCTCCACAACCTTCCGGTGGGGGAGCTTGAAGCAGAGTTGGATCGGATAGATGCTGAAGAGGCGGAGGCGGCATTGGAGAGAGCGGCTTCGGTTGCTGTGGCGGCCCTTGTGAGGGAAGGGGAGGTTTCTGTGGCCCCTCCTGTCTCTGTCCCCCCTGTTTCGTCTACCCCTTTGGAGTCCCCTGTTGTTCCCCCTTGTGTGCCGGTTCCTCCTCCCAGGACTAAGAAACAGCTGAGGGAGGCTGCTAAAGGGGCCGGGATGGTTGAGGCTAGGTCTAGTCCCTCAGTGTCTGCTCCCCCCTTGCTCTTGCCGCTGCGGCGGAGTAGGAGGCCCGGTAGGGAGTCCCGGGAGTCCCAAGGTTCTGCTCCAGTAGGGGCTCAGGTGGAGGAGGGGTGGTCCCTGGTGGGTAGGCGGAGTAAGCCAGTTTTGTCCTCAGCAGGGTCGGTGTCCTCTTTAGAGGCGGGGGAGGTGGCCCTGGGGAATAGGTTTGGGGCTTTGTCGGGGGAGGAGGAGGGGTCAGGTGATCCCGCTTCCCCGATGGAGGACGAGGATGCTGGGGGGTCTCTTAAGAGAGTGAGGGACCTTGCCAAGAAAGTCAAGAGGAGGATTAAGAAACGTCCCTCTCAATTATCTTAATGGCAGTTCCCGCTCCGATAAAGGTAGCAACCATTAATGTTGCCAGCCTGAAGTCTGTAAGTGCTAGAGAAACAGCCTTATTTTTGATCAGTGGGATGGAAGGCGCCGGACCCCCAGGTGGAGCGACAGGTCTCGGGCCCCCAGGCGGAGCGACAGGTCTCGGGCCCTCAGGCGGAGCGGCGGGCACCGGACCCCCAGGTGGAGCGACAGGTCTCGTGGCCCCCAGGCGAAGCGGCGGGCACCGAGTCACCAGGCACGACAGTGGGCTCCGAGTCAACTGGCATGACCGCTGGCACTGGGTCAGACATTGGATCGTCTGGCTGGACAGCGGGCATCGGGTCACCAGGCATCAAGTCATTTGGCTCGACAGCGGGCACCGCGTCATCTGGCAAGGCAGTGGGCTCCGAGTCAACAGGCACGACAGTGGGCTCTGAGTCAATTGGCACGACAGCGGGCACCGGGTCATCAGGTATTGGATCGTCTGGCTCGACAGCGGGCATCGGGTCACCAGGTAAGACAGCAGGCACTGGGTCACCAGGCATCAGGTCATTTGGCTCGCCAACGGGCACCGCGTCATCTGGCAAGGCAGTGGGCACCGAGTCACCAGGTACGACAGCGGGCTCTGAGTCAATTGGCACGACAGCGGGCACCGGGTCATCAGGTACCGGATTGTCTGGCTCGACCGCGGGTATCGGGTCACCAGGTATGACAGCGGGCACCAGGTCATCAGGTACCGGATTGTCTGGCTCGGCAGCGGGCATCAGGTCACCAGGCCTAATAGGATCGTCAGGCTGGATCAGTTCATCATGCTGGGTAGAGGCATCAGGCTGAACGCAGGCATCCGGCTGAATGCAGGCATCAGGCTGAGTGCAGGCATCAGGCTGAGTGCAGGCATCAGGCTGAGTGCAGGCCTCAGGCTGAGTGCAGGCATCAGGCTGAGTGCAGGCATCAGGCTGAGTAGAGGCATCAGGCTGAGTAGGGGCTTCAGGCCGAGTAGGGGCTTCAGGCCGAGTAGGGGCTTCAGGCCGAGTAGGGGCATCAGGCCGAGTAGGGGCATCAGGCCGAGTAGGGGCATCAGGCCGAGTAGGGGCATCAGGCCGAGTAGGGGCTTCAGGCCGAGTAGAGGCTTCAGGCCGAGTAGAGGCATCAGGCCGAGTAGAGGCATCAGGCTGAGTAGAGGCTTCAGGCTGAACTACGGAAGGCAGGTTCACGGGTTTGAATACTGGCAGGATGGTACTGGTTGGAAAGAATTTTCGCTTTTTTCTGGTTTTAACTACTGGAGCACTGCAAGTAAACGCAGGTCTGCAAATGAATGGAGCAGCTGGAGACAGAGAAGAGCTGGAGGATGGAACAGTCGCTACAGAGGGCTTTTTTACAGGGTTAAAGGCAGGATAGGTGCAGCGAGTGGGAACAGGGTACTGACATGCGGTAGATAGCAGGGCAGGAGGAGCTGTTGGGAATGCAGGAATAGAGTTTTGAGGAAATAGATTAGAAGCAGGACTGGGTCTTTGTAAGCTGACTGAGGCTGGGTGCAACAAGTCTGTCCATGTCTGCAGTATGGGTTGAACAAAGCTGAGCTTACACAAAGCCTGTCTGACCAAAGACTGCACTGCGTTTATACAATCTCTTAGTGTCTGTGGTGAACATGTGGAATAACGCTCCAGAAAGTAACCCACATCATCCTCTAATAACCACACCAGGGACTCTACCTGGTCTGCACTAAATGGTGGCAAAAATTCATCCCTGCATTCGGGGGAACCAGATGAAACCAACTCAGCACAAACCTCAATCAATGGCTGCACCTCAGAGAACTCTGTGCCCTGATCTACTAGAACATGAGCGAGCCGTATACATTCTAGCAGTTCATCCCGGGTATACTCCTTCAGAGTTTGATAAGCATACTCCCTGTCATCAAACACTAGCAGATATAAATACGCAACCTCATCCAGATCCATCCTTCCCATCAACAAACCAAGATGGCTTCCCTGTGCAGCCACTTCTGGTCAGGATTGGCCTTGGTGTAATGTCAGGGCTCCCAGGTGTGACCAGAGGTGTGTGACTGACGCAGGGAAACGCAGACTTCAGGTATGTGATAAACAATATAATTTATTAACACTAACAATACAAACATAAACGCAGTGCAATACTAAACATAATACAGTGCAAACAAACCAAACCAACCACCCACAGATAACAGTACATACAAGCAAGCGTCGTCAGGCAGGCCGGGTCAATATCAATTGGGCAGGTAGGTACAGGGGGAGCAAGCGGAGATTGGTCGGGGTCACAGGCCAGGTTCAGCAGGTAGCAAGCAGCATAGTACAGAGGGTCAGGCAGAGGGATGGTCAGGGTCACAAGCCAGGGATCAGAACAGGTAGCAAGCAGCGTAGTACAGAGGGTCAGGCAGAGGGATGGTCAGACAAGCCAGGGATCAGAGCAGGGTCAGCAGAGAATCAGACAGGAACAGAGAGCAGGAACAGGATACAGGGCCCAAGAGAAACACAACACCAAGGCAGAGTCTGCAAGTCTGGCCATCCCTTAAATACCCCAGCATAATCAGTTCCAGGTGTTAGCTGGCTGCAAAGTTGAGTCTCTGATTGCTGGGAGCACCCGCTGGCCAGCCCTGGTACTGCAGATCACAAGGCAGCTGAGTCCCACCATTATTGGTGAATTCATTCCTGAGAGAGGGTGTGTTGCACTTGTCTGCTGAGCTCCAGAAAGGCCCGAGAAGCCTGGGGCTAAAGTGCCCTGCCCAGCCCAGGCAGGATGGCGGATCCTGGGCCTGGGTCCAGCGGGGAGAAGACCCTGGAGGGGCCTAGTACCGGCCTCTCTTTTCCACCAGTAGAGGACCTGGGAATGGCCCCTAGGAAGGGGGAAGTTTATTCTGCCTACCGGGACCGTGTGGCCGCTCGGGCCAGGTTAATAGACAAGGAGGAAGCCAAGCTCCAGAAGCTGACTCTGGAGCTAAAGAAGTTCCGGTCATCCTACGACCGTGTATGGTCTACTAAGCGGCAGGCCATGAAACCGGACCTGGAGGCGCTGGAACTTCGTGTGTTACAGCAGGGGAGGTATGTGGCGGCGCTGCAGCGCCAGAGCGGCGTCCTAAGCGAGAAGTATCTGAATGAAGCGAGATTTAAGGCTGCAAGAAGCCGCAGTGTTGCGGCGATGCGGGGTCCGGTGGAGGAGGCCTCTTCGGTGGAGGAATTGTCGGGGGAGTTGCTGGTGGAAGGCGAGCAGGGGCAGGTTGAGCCCACAGCACCCTCAGAGGAAATGGCGTCTAAAATGGAAGACAGCGTGGTGGCAGGATCATCAGAGTCCCTCCCCCCTGGGCAGCTTCCTGTGGATTGGGGGACCCAGGTGGAGGAGGAGGAGATAGTGGGCGGATTGCAGTTCCTGGCAGAGGCGGTTGCAGAGCTGCGTGGAGCCGACTTCAGGTTTACGTCCGAGGACTCTGAGGAAGAAGCTGAAAGTGATGTCATCCCCCGCAAGCCGGCTAAGCCGGTGGTGAAGGAGCATGCTGCCTTTGTCATGCTGCAACGCATCCCCAAGGACGTGTTGGCAAAGGCAGGGGAGCCACTGGAAGGGGAGAAGGACTCTGCTGATTGTGTTGGTGAGATGGTTCTGGACGCTGGGGTAGCGGGTATAATGCCTGCAAAATTGTCTGAGGTGCAGGTTAGCCCTACAGTCCTGGCAAAGGGTGTTTCCCCTCCGGTGGTGGTCCCACTGGGCCACGCCCCTTTGGGGGGCATGGTGGCCTCTGGTGTGCAACCAGCAGGTCCCCCGGTTTCTCCTCAGGGGGCTCCAGGTTCTCAGGTCCAGGCTCCTGCGGGTCCGGCTCAGGTGGGTTCTCCTGCTGGTATGGGTGGTCCCCAGCCCCGGGCTCCCCCAGGTCATGGCTCATCAGCATCTGCCCCTTCAGTTGCTGCTGCTGGTGTGGCGGCTTCCCCTGGTCATGCCCCCTCGATGTTGAGTGCCCCTGGGGCTAGATCGGGGCTCAGTTACTCTGCTGCAGTTAGGAGAGGTCAGGGGTCAGTGGGATCGGCCCGGGCAAGGGCAGGTAACCTACCCACTTCCGCCGCAAGGCGAAATGTTGTTCAGCTGAAATGGTCAGGGGAGGGCCCCCCCCTTAGCAGGAGAGAGGTCATAGACCGCATATTAGAAATGGGCTTCCGTGCTGCGGATATTTTTGCGTTTATTGCTCCAGTTAGTACTGGAGAATATGACGTGTCCTTCATGCGGCCAGAATTGTTGGACCTCTTTTGGCAGAGGTATGAGGCCACCTTTGTCACCAGCCCTAGGTGGGTGGGCCTAACCCCGAGGCTCGTCTCTCGCCAGTCCCTGATTAAAAAGATAACGGTGCTGGTGAGAAATGAATCCATCCCAGCATCAGATATTGTGGTCTGGCTAAGTAGATATGGGGATGTGATGGGGCCCCTTGGGAAGATCAAGGATGAGAGGGGAATATGGACAGGTGGGTGGACGACCACCGTCCGCTTAAAGGTGGTTGGAAATGTGCTCCAGCACATTCCCTCTTCCGCTTTTCTAGGGAAGGACCGCCTGATAATTTTTTATGCGGGTCAGCCGAGGGTCTGCCACCGGTGTGGGGGCAAGGGGCATTTTGCGGCCACCTGCCCCGTCATTAGATGTTCCCTGTGTCAGGAAATAGGACACCTGGCCAGGGACTGCAATGTTGTCCGATGCAATCTCTGCGGGGAGCTCGGGCATTCATACAACCAGTGCCCGGAGGCCCTCCACAACCTTCCGGTGGGGGAGCTTGAAGCAGAGTTGGATCGGATAGATGCTGAAGAGGCGGAGGCGGCATTGGAGAGAGCGGCTTCGGTTGCTGTGGCGGCCCTTGTGAGGGAAGGGGAGGTTTCTGTGGCCCCTCCTGTCTCTGTCCCCCCTGTTTCGTCTACCCCTTTGGAGTCCCCTGTTGTTCCCCCTTGTGTGCCGGTTCCTCCTCCCAGGACTAAGAAACAGCTGAGGGAGGCTGCTAAAGGGGCCGGGATGGTTGAGGCTAGGTCTAGTCCCTCAGTGTCTGCTCCCCCCTTGCTCTTGCCGCTGCGGCGGAGTAGGAGGCCCGGTAGGGAGTCCCGGGAGTCCCAAGGTTCTGCTCCAGTAGGGGCTCAGGTGGAGGAGGGGTGGTCCCTGGTGGGTAGGCGGAGTAAGCCAGTTTTGTCCTCAGCAGGGTCGGTGTCCTCTTTAGAGGCGGGGGAGGTGGCCCTGGGGAATAGGTTTGGGGCTTTGTCGGGGGAGGAGGAGGGGTCAGGTGATCCCGCTTCCCCGATGGAGGACGAGGATGCTGGGGGGTCTCTTAAGAGAGTGAGGGACCTTGCCAAGAAAGTCAAGAGGAGGATTAAGAAACGTCCCTCTCAATTATCTTAATGGCAGTTCCCGCTCCGATAAAGGTAGCAACCATTAATGTTGCCAGCCTGAAGTCTGTAAGTGCTAGAGAAACAGCCTTATTTTTGATCAGTGGGATGGAAGCTGAGATTTTCTTTTTGCAGGAGACCAGGTTGCCCACCTTGGCTGATGTCCATCTGGCCAAGTGTGAGTGGAGGCGTGGGCCCTCCTACTGGTCTCTTGCGGCTGAGCTTTACAGCGGAGTTGCGGTGCTTTTTACCGGCATGGTAACGTGTCGGCGGATAATTGAGGTAGAGATCGGAAGATGTCTGATTCTGGATGTTCTCGTAAGGGGGCATGAGCTCCGTCTCATTAATATCTATGGCCCACAGTCCAAGTGGGACAGGAAGAACCTCTTTGCGAGGATTAAACCTTACCTCTTTACATCCCGGCTGGTAGTCTTTGGAGGTGATTTTAACACCATTACTAGGCCCAAGGACAGGAGAGGCTTCACTGACGGGCTGGGATATGATAGCAATTTTCTAAATGCTATAGTCAGGGAGGCAGGTTTGGTTGACGCTTGGATTCAAAGTGTCCCAGACGGCACGGGTTTCACCTTTAGGAGAGGTAATAGCCAGAGTAGGATAGACAGGTTTTTTTTGAGGGAGAACTCTGCCTTCTCGGCACCTGAGTGTCAGGCGGTGGAGTTTTCCGATCACCTTATGCTATCTGTCACCTTGAATATTTCAGACACGCCGCTGAGAGGAAAAGGCATCTGGAGGATGAATTCATCTCTGCTGGAGGACGAGGAGGTGAGACGATCTTTCGAGGAGTTCTTTCAGGCGCAGGAGACGGTGCTGGATTTCTGCGGCAGTAAGTCTGAGTGGTGGGAGCTCACCAAAGTGCGGATCAGCAGGTTTTTCAAGGCCGTTGGTAAGAGACGGCAGTTTAAACAGTATAACGCCTACCAGCGGTTGCGGAGGAAGCTCGACCGCCTTGTTTCTAGCGGTGGAGATTCGGGGGCAATCTCGGAGGTGAAGCTTCTCCTTAGGAAACTCCAGTATGATCGGCGTGCCTCTTTGGTTCTGGAGAGGGATTATGGGAAATACCACTCGCCTGACCCTTTCCAGAATTGCAAACAGAGTGCAGCAGTTAAGACAATCTCTGCTCTGAGGGATAGTACAGGGTCCCTGACTAAATCCAGGTCAGGGATTCTGGAGGTCTCCAGGTCCTTTTATGCGGATTTACTGAGTGAGAAACACCTTGACCGGACAGGGATGTCGAGCTTTTTGGAATCCACGCCTGGTCTGGACAGTGATGTCCCTCTGGCGAGTTTGACTGGGGAGATTACTGCAGAAGAGGTGTCCAGAGCGATTGATAGTCTGGCCATTAAAAAGACTCCTGGGCCAGACGGTCTGACTGCCGAATTTTTTAAGGCTTTTAAATCCCGCCTGGCACCTCGTCTCGCGGAAGTGTATAACAGCTGTCTGGATGAGGGATCTCTCCCTCCTTCCATGAGACAGTCTGCAGTTATTCTCCTGTCAAAGGGTAAAGATCCTTCGGCTATTGAGAACTGGCGCCCCATCAGCCTCCTCAATGTCGATAGAAAGGTTCTGGCAAAGATCTTGTTCTGGCGCTTGTCGTCAGTGGCAGACAGTTTGCTTTCTCGTCAGCAGCATTGCTCGGTCCAGGGCAGGAGTACCTTTACAGCGGTGTTAGCTTTCCGGGAGACTCTGGAGCGATGTAAGGCTGAAGGATGGGGAAAGTACTTGCTGGCGGTGGATCAGGCAAAGGCCTTTGATCGAGTTGATCACAAGTACCTCTGGCATCTCCTGGACCGGTATGGTTTGGAGGGGAGGTTCATCGGCTGGTTGAGGACATTGTATCAAGGGGTGGAGAGCTTCATGTTAGTGAATGGTTGGGTTGGGCAGCCCTTTGAGGTTGGATCTGGGGTGCGCCAGGGGTGCCCGCTGAGTCCCTTGCTCTATGCCTTTGCCATCGACCCCTTCGTCAGGAGGCTAGATGGCGGGGCGGTGAGTGGGGTGCTGGTGGGTGCCACTGGAGATCCGCCTTTGAGAGTTGTGGCTTATGCTGATGACGTTTCTGTTTTCATTTCTGGACCAGAGGAGGCGCAGGAGGTGGTTTCAGTAATGGATCAGTATGCCGAGGCATCAGGTTCCAAGGTCAATCAGGACAAATGTGAAGTTCTCTGGATGGGTAGGGAGGGTGAGAGCTTCTCACTCCCGGACACCTTCCCGGTGCCTCAGCCGAACATCAAAGTGTTGGGCATCAATTTTGGCTCTGCTGATTACAGCAAGCAAAATTGGGAATCCAAGCTGTCGGATGCCGAGGTCAAAGTGAGATGCTGGAAGGGGTGGCGGCTCTCCTTGAGGGAAAGGGTTGATTTGATCAAGACTTTCCTGCTCCCAGTCTTTTTGTACGTCAGCTTCATTTGCCTCTTGCCAGAATCGCTCTATACGAGGATCTATAGCTGTTTCTTCCAGATGTTATGGGGGAATTGGCTGAACCTCGTCAAGAGGGACGTGACTTACTCATCCAGGCGGGAGGGTGGCCTAGGTATGGTCAACCCGGTGGTCTTTTTCTCTCTGATGTTCTTGAAACATAACTTTGGTAACATGCTGGCAGAGAGACCGCCTGCATGGGTAGGACTGTTCCGGATCTGGTTTGGACCCTTTCTGCACAGTTGGGAGAGTGGCGGGCCAGTGAGAAGCCTGCGGGTCAAGCATGGTAAGCTCCCGGCTTATGTGGCCCCGTGCCTGAAGTTACTCCGGCGGTGGCATGTGACTGCGGAGGAGGTCCGGTCCCTCCCCAGGAGGCTCCTGGGTGAGAGGATTGTGGCATCTGCTTTCCATGCGCCGCTGGCCTTGAGAGATTGCCCGGGCCATGTTATGAGGGAGGGTTTGCGGTTGATAAATCTGGTGCGGATCCCCCTGAAGTTGCGGGACCAGGCCTGGCTCGCCTTCCATGGCAGGCTCTACGTGAGGGGTAACCTGAAGTACCGTCCTGCGGATGACCGTGGTTGTCCGAGGTCGGAGTGTGGGGGTGAAGTGGAGACTATTGACCACTTCTTGCTTCAGTGCCCCTTTAACGTAGAGGTGTATAAACAGGTGGGAGGGGCTCTGGGTGTTCCTTTCCTCCATCGCATGTCGTATGCGGAGTGGGTGTACGGAGCATTCGAGAGTCGCATGGGTTTTAATTTGGACACCCTGTTTTTAGTCAGCTTAGTTGTCCCTTATCACACTTGTATGGCACGGTGTCAGGTCTCCATTCGGCAGAAGGTCCTCCCTGTTCAGGTGGTGGCGAGTGACATCCTTGGTGAGGTGGGGAAAATTCGGGGTCTTGAGAAAGACAGGCTGCGACGCAGAGCTTGGATGGAGGCGTGGAGGAACATCAAGCCTGTTGCTGCGGTCTGTTGATCTCGGGTGGTGGGATCTGTCCCTAGTTTCTGCCTTCAGCACTCCCTAGATTTTTGCGTTCGGATCTTTTTGGTAGCCTTTTGCATGGTAGGTTGTAGGGGTCAGACGTGGAAGATCTGCGGGTTCCTTAGCCCTCCCCTGTGGTGTATATAATGGTATGGTTAGGTCCTTTGTATATAGTTTAGGCCATATAGGCCGTAAGCAGCAGGTTTGAATATGGAAATTGCATATGGTTTATGTTTTTGTCTGAGCCATAAAGGCTCTTAGTCATGTGGTCTCGGCCATAAAGGCCTTGTACTGTAAATATTGTATATAGTTTCCGTTTTTTCCTTTCAGGTTATGGACTTTTATTTATGAGCCGTTCAGGCTATGTTTGAGTTTTTTTTTTTTTTTTCCCCAGGGACTGTTGGGACATTTTAGTTTCCTTTCTGTTGAGTTTTGTATTTATTTATTTATATTTATACTTTTACACATAAGTCTGATGGATATGTATGACATCAATACATAATAAAAAATCTCCATTCCTGACAGCTTGGTGCTTCCATGTTATCTCTATTTTCTAACTCACCAATGAATCTCTTAGTTGCCTGCAGAAATTGTGTCACCACTTCTTCACTTTCAGTCTCTACCAGTTCATCTAACACCTCATTCACTATCCGCATGTAATGGCACCGGGTTTTTCCTTTTGCCATACTTGCTTCGGAGGCCTTTATAAACTGGCAAGTCTCCATGAGATCATCGACTGTCATGTGAATCAGGTGTTCACTGATTTCGTCTTGCAACTGTTATGATCCGCCAGGTGGTACCTCTGGCAGCCCACCGGACGGGATTACCCAGAGCGTGGAGTCTAAGTCCCGGTCTGCGTATTCACCAGGGCCCCTGATGGTGGGGATGGACTTGAAGCAGACCAGGACCAGGTCACGACCTCTGAGCACTCCCACCCATGGCAGAGGGGACCACAGGGTATGGATACAGGAGGAGAGCCTGATGTGAAGAGACCGGCAGGCCCAGGCGGGATGGATGGATCGCAGTCAGACAGCCCAGTCGTTACCGTGGGAGCAGCGAGGTACAAAATCGGCAGGCAAAGGATAGTCGGGTCACACGCAGGGTCAATACCGGGGTGGTCAGTCCGCAGAGAGGTCAGATAAGCCAGGGGTCAGGACAAGAGAAGGCAGCATAGTCAGGGCAATCCGGGTCAAAAACAGGAGAAGGCAGCGTAGTCAGGGCAATCCGGGTCAAAACAGAAACAGAACTCAGGGTACAGGAACACAGGTAGCAGGAAAGACCTTGCGGCAATTTGTGACAGCACAGGGCATCTTTAAATACCGCGCCCTGCGCTGTCATTGGTTGCCCAGCGTGTACTCGCGGCGCCTACTGCGCATGCGTGAGTCTCCTTCAGCTGCGGCCGGCCGGGACCTAGTGCCGCTGCGACTGCGCATGTGCTGGGACAGACGCCGTGGCGGACCCTGACGGCAACTTTTCGATATCCATACTCCTAATGTTTTTCTGTAACTTCACCACGGACAGCGTAGTCACTCCTTTTCACTTCCGTGACCTTTCGGCGTTCCTTTCACCCGGCCCCACGTTGGACGCCAATTTTGTTGCACATATGGTAAATAATTCAACTGTGCGAAGGATGGGTTGGGTGAAACCAGAAGTGCTTTATTAGGAATGGCTGTAACAAACACAGAAAACCCTTAATTACATGTGACTGGATATGTTCACTGTAATCACTGAATATTTCTATATACATTAATAAGTATTTTTAATTGCAATACTGAATATCTAGACCTCTGCAGATATGCTAGTGACCTATTCTGCATAACAATAGCGTCTTACAATAGAGAAATCACATTCCCTGTATCTTAGCGCCAAATCACATAGCTGCAATATATATTCACATTTATGCGACAAGTAATCTGATTGTATAATAGTAACAGTGACATTTACTAGCCACCAGGGCACATGTTAAGTCATTTTGTCCTATTTATCATGTTAAACAGCCTCCTGCTTACCTGTAACAAACACAGAAAACCCTTAATTACATGTGACTGGATATGTTCACTGTAATCACTGTCCTGTAGGAAACAAACTGTTAGATTTTTAGTTCCCACTTCTGTGTCTTCCTATTATCACAGGAAGTAGTTCTGCCCTCTTGTGATGGTACAATAAAATGCAATCACTAGTATCTTCTATTGACAAAGATAGATTACTGTTATATTAGGTATTAGGCTTTGGATTTAAATTTTATGGGGCTGCCTATTTTCTACACCTCTTACATCTGCAGTCTCTGGTCATCTCCTGTACTCAGTGGTGTATTTTGGTTTTGTGTTGCATTAGGCAAGACTAAAATCGGGCACCCCCAGCATCTAACTTTGTCCCACCCTTTCACCTGCAAACTCCACCCCTTCCTCTTTAGGCTCCACCTCTTCCTATTAGAGCTCTGCCCACTGACAACGATGGGGCGCTATTCCTCCCACTGACACCAATGATGGGACACGATTCCTCCCACTGACACTAATGATCAGCACTATTCATCCCACTGACACCAATGATGGTGCCCCATCATTAGTATCAGTGTGTGAGGAATAGCGCCTCATCATTGGTATCAGTGGGAAGAATAGTACTCCATCATTAGTGTCAGTGGGAAGAATCGTGCCCCATCATTGGTGTCAGTGGGAGGAATCATGCCCCATCATTGGTGTCAGTGGGAAGAATCGTGCCCCATCATTGGTGTCAGGGGGAGGAATAGTGCCCCATCATTGGTATCAGTGGGAGGAAGTGCCCCATCATTAGTGTCAGTGGGAGGAAGGCCTGGCTCGCAGTCTCCACTGTAATTCATCCCAAATGTGTTTTATTGGGTTGAGGTCAGGACTCTGTGCAGGCCAGTCAAGTTCCTCCACCCCAGACTCACTCATCCATGTCTTTATAGGCCTTACTTTTTGTGCAGTCATGTTGGAACAGGAAGGGGCCATCCCCAAACTGTTCCCACAGTTGGGAGCATGAAATTGTCCAAAATGTCTTGGTATCAGGGGCGGACTGACCATTTGGGAACTCGGGCACTGCCCGAGGGCCCGGGTCAGTAGGGGGCCCCATGAGATGTCCCTGGTACCTTTCATAGGCTTTTTTGGGTGTGATCTGAGTGTGGGCGAGGACACAGGGGCCCCATGATCCCCTATTGCCCGGGGGCCCCATGAGTTGTCAGTCCGCCCCTGCTTGGTATGCTGATGCCTTAAGAATTCCCTTCACTGGAACTAAGGGGCCAAGCCCAACCCCTGAAAAACAACCCCACACCATAATCCCCCGTCCACCAAACTTTACACTTGGCACAATGCAGTCAGGCAATTACCGTTCTCCTGGTAACCGCCGAACCCAGACACGTCCATCTGATTGCCAGACAGAGAAGCATGATTCGTCACTCTAGAGAACACATCTCCACTGCTCTAGAGTCCAGTGGCATGCTTTACACCACTGCATCCGACGCTTTGGATTGTGCTTGATGATGTAAGGCTTGGATGCAGCTGCCTGGTCATAGAAACGCATTCCATGAAGCTCGCTATGCACTGTTGTGCTAATCTGAAAACCACGTAAAGTTTTGGAGGTCTTTAGCTATTGAATCTGCAGTTGTCAACTTCTGCGCACTGTGGGCTTTGTGTCTGAGCTGCTGTTTTTAACAGTTGGCCATGGAATAATTAGCAAGGAAATTTCACGGATGGACTTATCGCACAGGTGGCAACCTATCATGGTACCACGCTTGCATTCACTGAGCTCCTAAGAGCAACCCATTCTTTCACAAATGTTTGTAGAAGCAGTCTGCATGCCTAGCTGCTTGATTTTATACACCTGTGGCCATGGAGGTGATCAGGGCCGTGGATAAGGGGGTAACACTAGTCCTCCTGTATGGGGCCCAGGCCAGTAGAGGGGCCCAGGCAACTGGATGAATTTGATGTGGGCAGGGAGGGTGATCGGCACAGGGGGGGGGGCAATTACTAGAACTTATCCCCTGTATGGTCCTCTCTGCAGCAGCTGAAAGATGGCTTTTTCTCCTCTCCCTCCCGTTGGCTTTCAGCTACTGCAGAACCGGACAGAGGATCAGTTCCAGTAACTGCCACCCGTTGCACCCATAACTCTCCCTGTGAACCATATGTTTCCCTCTGTGTGCCCCCACCCTCTCAGTGCTTTCGGCTTCCCTCCTCTCCTTCCCACCAGCAGCTGCAATCACATATAAGGATCATTCAGGATGGAGAGTGGGAGGATGGTCTGGTAAATATGTCACATTTACCACCCCCTTCCTTTTCTGAATTAACACAATGCGTGACCAGCACCAATTACTCACTGTGTTCATTCATAACTGAAGCATAGTAACCTGCAGGCTTTTTTTTGGGGAGGGGGGGGCAGTCAGGTTGGCTGTATGGGGCCCTGTGGTTTCTATCAACAGCCCTGGAGGTGATTAGAACACCTGAATCCAATGATTTGGATTCAATGATTTGGAGTGTATATATACCTAGGTATACAGTACATGCATAATTCCATCAGGACTCTTTTGGGTTGCAGTAGTTCCTCTGCTCCCAATTATTTTGATTAGGTTACTGATTATTTCCTAGGAAGGAAAACCTCTCTGTTCACAGAGGCCCTGCCCTGGGTGGAGGTACCGCCAACTTTATTGTCAAACTCACTCTTCCACTTAGTGAAGGTTCTGGTTCTCCTATTAACCTACAGGTTTAGCACAATATCATATTAGTTCCTTCCCTTGTTCTGTAAGGTCAGAAACCAGAATCGACAAGCATGTTTCTGGTTTTGGTTTGTTTGTTTACAAACCATTAACGACTTGTAAAGCAGCCAATCAAACCAATCTCTGATCAACAAATTTGAAGGGCAGAGGAGAAATCTGGGGTCTAATAGACTCCAGATTTCTCCATGAAGAGGACCTGTCACAGCCTATATCTGGTTGCCACCCCTTCAGCCAAACAGACTTTCCGCCTAAAGCCGCGATCTCCCCAGGAAGCAGGTAAAACTGTTCCAGGGGAAGTGGGTGGTAAGCCTGGCAAGGAGACAGGGGGAAGGTTTGTTGGTGCTAAATCTGAAGTTTGGTGTCCCAAACAAGGGAAGCCAGTGCCAGCCAGCAAACCAAGCTGGGGCAATATCAGTTGTTTCCTTTGCCATGAACTGGGACATGTTGCAGCAAGCTGTCCATTGACAGATGAGCCAATGCAGTGTGACTTATCTCTCAGATGGCAGTCTATGTTTGCTGCTGTTTCATACGTTGCAGCACCAAGTGTGCGAAGACACATGTGCCAAATGACTGTTAATAATAAGCCTATTATGGCTTTGCTGGACTCAGAAAGTGTGATTACTTTAGTTAAAGCTGAGATGGTTGAAACTGTGAAGTTGCATGATGGAAAAATTGCAGTGATTTTGGAATATCCAGGAGTATCCTATAGCCACTGTTATATTTGAAACTGACTTAGGTACTGTGACCCATCGGGTCGGACTCATACCCCACTTAGTGCACGAGACTTTCATTGGTAGGGACTTCATTAAGTTTTGGGAGCTGTGCAATCGTTCCAACTTGGTCACAGTGACTGAACCAGTGGCGGAGCAGGAACCCTTGGCCAACGCTAACAATGTGGGTTCAGGGGACTCTTCTCAGGGTCCCCTAGTTTATTTTTTCAGTAATGGCGGGAGAACTGGAGGAGCCTGAGGAAGTCCCCACAACCAGTGGAAGTAAACACACTACTGCTGACACTGAGGCTACTCTAGAGTTTACTGACCTTAAGGTACACAATGAAAAGACCCTACCCTTACCAGGGCCTGGAAAAATATAGTGATGAATTATAATGTACCTCTCAAACCAGGGGACAGGCCCTGTTTTCCTTATTTCAGCAGCAATGAAGGTTTATTGTATCATGTATACACAAATAATGAAGAAATTGTTGAGCAGTTGGTGGTCCCTAAGCCATACAGAAGGGTGGTGTTGGAACTTGCCCATGGGCACTTACTGGGAGGTCATTTAGGGGTGGAGAAAACCACTGAAAGAATGGTGCGCAGGCAGGGGTGGACTGACAACTCATGGGGCCCCCGAGCAATAGGGGATCATGGGGCCCCTGTGTCCTTGCCCAAACTCAAAAAAGCCTATGAAAAAGGGGCATCTCATGGGGCCCCCTTACTGGCCCAGGGTACAGAAAGACATTCAGAATTATTGTCAATCCTGTCCTGTGTGTCAAATCTCGGCACCCTGCCCCACTTCCAAATTCCTTTAGTGCTCTTATCCATTATTGAAGTGCCCTTTGAGAGGATTGCCACAGACCTTGTGGGTCCACTGCCCAAGTCTGCCTGGGGCCATGAATATATCCTCGTAATTATGCATTATTCTACCTGTTACCCTGAGGCAGTTCCTTTGCGCACTGCATCTGCTAAAAACATAGCTAAAGAGTTGTTCATGGTGTTAGCCGTGCTGAGGTCCCTAAGGAGATCTTCACAGAACCGTCACCCCATTCACGTCACAGGTAACCAGAGAATTGTGAAAATTGTTTAGGGTGACGCAGTTGCAAACCTCTGTGTACCACCCACAAAGGATGGCTTGGTGGAATGCTTTAATAAAATGTTAAAACAGATGTTAAAAAAGGTTGTTGATAAAGATGGGAGAAACTGAACTTTCTTCTTCCATACTTAATGTTTACCATCAGGGAGGTTCCCCAGTCCTCTTCGGGGTACTCTCCATTTGAGCTGCTATAAAATAGACACCCTAGGGGACTCTTAGACATTGCCAAGGAAACATGGGAGGGGGAGCAAACACTCCAGAAAAGTGTCACTGAGCACATTGCGCAGATGCAGGATAGGATTGCTGCAATAATGCCTATGGTAAAAGAACACTTACTTCAGGCCCAAGCAGCCCAACAATGAGTATATAACAGGGGGACCCGTCTCCATGTTTTCTCACCTGGTGACAGGGTCCTGGTGTTAGTTCCCATGGTTGAAAGCAAGTTCCTGGAAAAGTGGCAGGAGCCCATCGAAGTAATCGAAAGAGTTGGAGAGGTACATTTCAAGGTATATCAAACTGGTAAAAGAAAGCCCTAGCAGATATACCATATAAATTTGTTAAAACCCTGGAAAGATAGACTGGCATTGACTATGGGGGCCGTTCCTATAACTCCTAGGGGTACTGAGTTCCCTCTGGTCCCTGAGGTCACTATTCCCAACACCCTGTCTCCTTCCCAAAAACAGGAAGCTAGAGCCTTCCTGATAAGAAACCAAGAGAAATTTTCAGAATTGCCTGGTGCAACTTCAACTTCAAACCCTACCGAATTTTTGAAGCTAGGAGAAAGGACATCAGGGATGAAGTCCAAAGGATGCTGGAGTTAGACATAATTATGGAATCCAATAGTGACTGTTCTAGTCCCATTGTATTGGTCCCAAACCAGGATGGCATCTGGAGGTTTTGTAATGACTTCACGAAGTTGAATTCGTTGACAAAATTTGAAACGTACCCAATGCCCAGGGAAGATGAGCTGATAGACAGACTCGGAAAGGCCCGCTATCTGACCACGTAGACTTGACTAAAGGATATTGGCAAACCACCTGACTGATAGCGCCAAAGAAAATACAGCGTTTGTGACCCCGGAGGGTTCTTTTCAGTATAAAAAGATGCTTTT
Organism: Staurois parvus; assembly: GCF_062004578.1. Lineage (NCBI taxonomy): Eukaryota > Metazoa > Chordata > Amphibia > Anura > Ranidae > Staurois > Staurois parvus. Next base: position 18,511 of record NW_028318764.1, on the reverse strand, counting down.
TGGGTTGCAAAATGCCCCTGCGACCTTTCAGTGGGCCATGGACAGAACCCTAAGACCTCACCAACAATATGCAGCCACCTATCTGGACGACATTGTAATACATAGCACATGTGTATTGTGTCCCTGTGTCTGTGACCCCGGAGGGTTCTTTTCAGTATAAAAAGATGCTTTTTGGGTTGCAAAATGCCCCTGCAAACTTTCAGAGGACCATGGACAGAACCTAAAGACCTCACCAAAAATATGCAGCCGCCTATCTGGACGACATTGTAATATATAGCACTGACTGGGAGTCTAACTTGCCCCATGTCCAGGCGGTCTTGAATTCCCTTTTCAAGGAAGGCTTTACAGCCAATCCAAAGAAATGTGCCATTGGGTTAGAGGAAACTAGGTATCTGGGCTACACTATTGGTCGGGGAATCAAAAAACCCTAATTAAACAAAGTAGAAGCCATCAAAGAATGCCCACGTTATGCAAATAAGAAGCAGGTCAGGACGTTTCTGGGTATCACGGGGTACTATAGAAGGTTCATCCCAAATTTTGCCACCCTAGCAGCTCCACTGAATGACCTGACAAAAGGGAAAGACTCGGTAATGGTGAAATGGTCCACAGAAGCAGAGGAGTCTTTTAAAATCTTGAAGAAGGCATTTTGTTCACAGCTAGTGTTATACTCCCCTGATTTCTCTTAAGGTTTTTTGGTGCAGACAGATGCATCTGATATTGGCATTGGAGTGGTATTGTCGCAGGTACACAATGGGGAGGAACACCATGTGGTGTACCTAAGCAGAAAGCTCAATGAGCATGAGAAAAGAATATGCTGTCATAGAAAAGGAATGTTTAGCCATAAAGTGGGCCTTAGATGCACAAAGGTGTTATCTGTTAGGACGCCAGTTTGAGTTGATAACTGACCATGCTCCCCTCAAGTTAATGGCTCAAAAGGAAACAAATAGACGGGTGAACCATTGGTTTCTGGCCCTGCAGGACTATGCCTTCACTGTAAAGCACAGGCCAGGGCTGGGTAGGGCAGGGATGGGGAATGTTGATGCCCTGTCCCAGGTTCATTCCTGTTGGACCACAGGTGTTCCAAACCTGGGGTTGAAACAAGGGGGAGGAGGATATGTGGCAGAGCATCCCAAAGGATCCCTGGGAAAGTCCTGTTCGGGGTTTATAGATCTCCCAGGTACCTTACATTTAGGGATCTCTGATATGAGGTCCAGTGCAGGGTTTACCTCTCTCTTCATAGGCAATTAAATCCACCTGGGACCTATAGCCAGAGCTCTCAGCCTGGGGATCAGACAAGCCCTGTCTGTAGAGATGAAAGGTTGCTGGAAACGAACTAGCTGTGTATGTTGCTGCTGTCAAGTGTTAGGCTTGATGGCGATAAAAATTAATAGTAAACTCAAAGTTAGTTATAAATTTAGGCCAAAATGTATGCTGCTACATGTTTTTGGTAAAAAAGAAAAATCCCAATAAGTGTATATTGATTGCTTTGTGTGAAAGTTATAGTGTCTACAAACTATGGTATAGATACTGCAATTTATGCCATTTATTTGCTATACAGCGCTGCACTAATTTAACTGGCAATTGTGCCGCCATGCAATATGGTACATAAATTACATTTACATTTTTTTTCACACACAGAGCTTTCTTTCAGTGGTATTTGATCACCTGTGCACTTTTTATTTTTGGCGCTATAAACGAAAACATTTTTGAAAAAAAAACAGACATTTTTCTCATTTCTGTCAAAATATCCAAAAAAGTTAAATTTCATCAAATATAGGCCAAAATGCATTGTGCTACATGTTTTTGGTTAAAAATCCTAAGTCTATATTGATTGCTTTGTGTGAAAGTTATAGCATCTACAAACTATGGTGTAGATAATGAAATTTACAGAGCTTTTATTTTCTGACTGCCCATTACATTGCTAAAATACCAGGACAGTACAAACACCCCCAAATGACCCCTTTATGGAAAGTAGACATCCTAAGCTATCTGCTGAGAGGCATATTGAGTCCATGGAAGATATTTTTTTTTTCTACAAATTTTTGGAAAATGACAAACTTTTTTTACAGTTTTCATTTTAAATTATATATTTCTCACACAAGCCATGGGTATATGTGGAATTACACCCCAAAATACACTCTGCTACTTCTACCAAGTATGTGGATACCACATGTGTGAGACTTTTTTGGGAGCCTAGCCACATACAGGAGCCTGAAATCCAATGACCACTTTGAAAGCCTGAAGGTGCGTAACTTCCTCACTACCTATCACAGTTTCGGAGGCCCTGAAATGCCAGGATAGCACCAACCCCCCCCCCCCGCCTCCCCAAATTACCCCTTTTTGGCAAGTAGATACCCCAAGGAATTTAAGAGGCATGGAGAGTATCTTACAGATCTAACTTTTTCTCACAAGGTTTTGAAATCTAAAAAAAAAAGAACAAATGTTTTTTCTTGCTTCATTTTCCAAAAACTTGTGGCAACAAATGAGATCTGCAAAATACTCACAATGCTTCTTAAGAATTTCCTTGGGGTGCCTACTTTCCAAAAAGGGGTAATTTGGGGGGGGGGGGTTGGTGCTATCCTGGCATTTCAGGGCCACAAACTGTGATAGGTAGTCAGGAAGTGTAATGAGGAAATAAAGCCCTTTAAAAGCCTGAAGTTGCTTTTTGGATTTTGGGGTCCTGTAATTTGCTAGACTGCCAAAAAGTCTCACATGTGGTACACCCATACTCAGGAGAAGTAGCAGAATGTAATTTGGGGAGTAATTCTACATATACCCATGGCATATGTGAGCAATAAATCATTTAAGTGACAATTTGGTGTTAAAAAAAAAAATTGTGGTGTGTGTTTTTTTTTTTTTTTTTTTCCCCAAAAACTTGTGGTAAGAAAATAAATTCTTCCATTGACTCAACATGCCTCTAAGCCAATGGTTTGGGGTGTCTATTTTCCAAAAAGGGGTCATTTTGGGTGGTGGGGGCATTTTATGCCCAGCATTAGAAGTTTATGCCACACATCATTCACTCTTTTAACCACCTGAAAACCAAGCCTTTTCTGACACTTTGGCCCTGATTTACTAATGTGCATAGACACATTTCCATGGGCTGAAGTCCACTCTTCATTAGTCTGTCTAATTTTAGATGGCAGACATTTACTAAAGAGAGTCTAACAAGTAGACTTGAAAGCGAATTTACTAAGGCACAATAAAAGAATCAGTCAAAAAAAGCAGACGTCCTAGAAGCACATCTAATAAAACGTAAAATCACTGAGGGAACATGTTCACATTGAAATTTGCTTTCCCAAATATCTGGACTTCACTTTACACAATGTTAAATTTCAAAAAATGTTTCAATGGGAATTCATGACAGTCAAGAAACTAGACACTTTTCCAACGTCTATGCAGGGATAGAAATGAGCATGTGCAGGACACAATTTAGCAGTCTGCTGTTGGCGCTTTCTTTTTAGACTCTGTTTAATAGTAAATCTCAGTGTGGACTCCTGACAGACGGCACTCGATTGTGTCTACTGTGTTTCACAAACAGCACTATTTGTAGCTAGGCATATCTTTATTTTCTAATTTGATTTCCTTAGTTCTATTGATTCTAATTTTGTTTCTTTTCCTTTATAATTTCTGTAACTGTTTTCCATATTTCGAAGATCTAGATAATATATATTTTGACAGCTGAATCTAAAAATAAAGGTCGGCAATAAAAAAACAAAAAAAAACAAACAAAAAACAAAATAAACAGCGTGGGATCCCCCCTCCCATCCATACCAAGCCCTTTGGGTCTGGTATGGATTAAGAGAAGCCCCACGCCAAAGTAAAAAAAAAAAGGCGTAGGGTCCCCCCAAATCCATCTGAGCATGCAGCCTGGTAGGTAAGGAAAGGGGGGTGATGAGCGAGCTCCCTCCCCCTCCTGAATCATACCAGGCCACATGCCCTCAATATGGGGGGGTGCTTTGGGGCAGGGGGGCTCCCCCCCAAAGCACCTTGTCCCCATGTTGGGCAGGGGGCTTATCAGAATCTGGAAGCCCCCTTTAACAAGGGGGCCCCCAGATCCCAGCCCCCCCTACATGAATGAGTATGCGATACATGGTCCCGCTACTAATTCACAAAAAACAAAGTGTAGTGTAAAAAACCACAGGACACGGTCTTTGACAAGTCCTTTAATAAAACAATGTCCCCTGAAGTAGGTCAATCGCTTGGTCAGGCGCCAGTGAGCCGAAAAAAAACCCCAAAACGTTATGCTCCTGACGGAGGCTCACCAGCCTTATGCAGTGAGCCAGGGTGATGTGGGGGGGGGGGATCTGGAGGCCCCCTTGTTAAAGGGGGCATCCAGATTCTGATAAGCCCCCCGCCCGCAGACCCCCACAACCACCGGCCAGGGTTGTGGGAAAGAGGCCCTTGTCCCCATCAACATGGGGTCAAGGTGCTTGGGGGGGGAGCCCCCTGCCCCAAAGCACCCCCCCATGTTCAGGGCATGTGGCCTGGTATGGATCGGGGGGGTGCTCGCTCGTCCCCCCCCCCCCTTTCCTGACCTGCCGGGCTGCATGCTCGGATAAGGGTCTGGTATGAAATTTGGGGGGGAAACCCAGTGTGTGTGTGTGTGTGTGTGTGTGTGTGTGTGTGTGTGTGTGTGTGTGTGTGTGTGTGTTTTTATGGTGCTGGTTTTTAAATGTAATTCTGGCATTTTTGGTCTTCACTATGGCTCAGAAATTCAGCTGTCACTTCCCCCGGCTCAAAGAGTAAGTTTTTTGTTTGAGTTTATTTCCTTAAAGGTAACAAGGTTGACTTTTAGTTAATTAAAATTAAGAAATTGTTCTGTAACTTCGGGGAAAGTGACAGCTAAGCTTGTGAACTATAGTGAAGGCACGCCATTAGCATTGAAAAATCAGCACCGACATACACTTCGTATTGTGAACCAAATTATTCGAACATTTGTAAACCGACCAATTAATTTTATTGGTTTGGCATTTGTACACCAAATATGACGTTCCCCGAGGCGTTGGTAAACCAAGGTACGCATGTATTAGTATCCCAATCCTTTGTATTGGGATACATAGAACCAACATACATCGGAATTGGCAACATAGCACAACATTTGTGTCACATTGGAGATATCTGGCTAGTTACACTGACCTTGCCCAGGGACTTTGGGTTGATTCACAGCACAGAAATACAAGGAAATAGTATGGATATTAAGAGGTAACTCCACGCCGAAATAAAAAAAAAACCAGCATGGATTTCCCCCCAAATTTTTTTTTTTTATATGTATGTGGCCTGGTATGGTTCAGGAGGGGGCGCTCACTCGCTCAACCCCCCCCCCCCTTCCTGACCTGCCAGGCTGCATGCTCAGATGAGGGTATGGTATGGGTTTGGGGGGGGGGGGGAAGAACCACGCCATTTTTTTTTTTAATTTTGGCGTGGGGCTTCCCCCTCTAAATCCATACCAGACCTAAAGGGCTTGGTATGAATGGGAGGGGGGGACCCCACGCTGTTTTTTTTTTTTATTATGGTGCTGGTTTTTAAATGTAATTTATTTTTTTTTCCCCTTTTCACTATAGCTCAGAGGATCAGCTGTCCCTTTCCCCCAGCTAAAAGTTTTCTTTGAGTTTATTTCCCTAACAGAAACCATGTTTACTTTTAGTTTCTTAAAAGAAACCGTTTCCTGTAACTCCAGGGAACGTGACCGCTAATCTTGTGAACTATAGTGAAGAAAAAAAAAGCTGGCATTTGCATTTAAAAATCAGCACCAACATACACATTGTATTGCGAAAAACATTATTAAAAATGTGTAAACCGAGGAATTATTTTCAATGGCTTTTCATTTGTAAACCGAAAATTGTTAACCGAGGCATTCGTAAACTGAGGTACACCTGTATTAGTATTGCAATCCTTTGTATTGGGATACATAGAACCAACATCTGAATTGGCAACATAGCACAACATCTGTGTCACATTTGAGATATCTGGCTAGTTACACTTGCTGCCCCTGGTTAGGGTTGATTCACACCACAGAAATGCAGGCTGGATGGGTGTCAAAGCTCAGTGGATAAGTGGTTAGCACTGCTGCCTCACTGCACTAGGGTCGTTGGTTTGAATCCCAACCATGGCAATGAAGTTGCATGTTCTCCCTGGGTGGCTGCCCTAACATGGGTGTGCTGGCAGCATCTTTGCTTTCTGTCTAAATGATCCCTAGAATGTGAATTAGAATGAGGCCTTTTCTGTGTTCAAACACCTTCAAAGCTGTACCTTGTGTGAATGTCAAACGATGGGGTGAGATAAGGGCCTGAACTAATGATTGATATTGCTGGTTTGCACTCCAGCGATATCAAGGACAGAGAGATTTGGAGGGGAATCCCCACACCAAAATTTAGTAAAATAATGGCGTGGTGTCCCTCCAAATCCTTAACAGACCCTTATCCAAGCATGCATTTAGCATGCAGGTTTATTTCCTTTGTTGAATTGCCTGCTTGGTTTATACTAGGTGCAATTTAAAATTGCACTTTTTTTGTTGGCAATTTCACCGTGTTTTCTGTAGATTTCCCAACAAGTTATTGCATTTTCAATAGGTTTTTTTTTTTTTTTTTTTCTTTTTTTTTTGTACTACTTTTTTGGCGATTTGCATAGACATCTGTGTCAGATGTCTTGCAAATCACAAGGAAATCGGCAACTTCACTGTAAGTCACACAATTTCCAAATTGGCATTGATGTGACCGGGGTGTAAGGTCTTTTTATGATTGATTTCATGAGTGTTTTTCCGATTTAAGGGAAATCCTGCATACTAGCAAAAGTGCATTGACATTTTCAGGATTGAATGCAAGATGTGGTCATGTGACTGCCTAACTGATGCAATAATCTTGAGTGAATTGTTCCCATAGTGTCAATAAATGTTGCCATGGGGTTCCCCCTCACATCCCTGTTCAATTTTCTGTTGTATGCTGCACAGGTACACTTCACTGTTGCTTTCTTTTTTGACTGTGGGGCCTGTATACCAAATCCAACCTATGTTATATAAAGACCTGCAGTAGTGGGTGGTTTGGCTTGGTAATAGGCCAGGTTATTTTCAGCAAGTCCGAGCCTGTGGTGGTTTGGGGGGGAGAAGAGATATTGTGCTGAATTGCCCCCCAGACCCCACTCGGGCTGTGTTTTGATGTGGGCTGTAAATGTGTTGCATTTTTTTCCTTCTAAAGTATGTTGTGTATTACTGTACTATGATCATGTGTTTATTATATTTGCATTGTAATCCTAACACACGACAATTGCTCTGCTCTTCCAAATCTGCACTTGACTATAGTTTGCTTGCTTATTTAGACTGAAATGCAGTTTTAGGAAAACCTGATGAGAAATGTATGTGTGGAGGATTTGGGGAGGTGAGAGGTGTTTGTTGTTTTGGTACTTTATATATTTTATATGGGTATTTTTGTTTTGGAGCCTGTTTTGTGGATAGATAATCCTAAATGATGGTGTGTTAATTTTATGGCACTGAAAATGTTGCTGGATTCATATTAACTGTGTGTTTTTTTTTTTTTTGTTTTTTTCCTGCTGTAAACTGTGAACGCACAGTTCATTAGATTGTAAGCGCTTATAAGCAGGACTGTTCTACTTTAGCAACATCAATCCCTTTTTTTTTTTTTTTTTTTTTTTTTTTTTTCCCCCCCTGCTAAGAAGTTGACTGTACCTACTTGTTGCTGCTGTCCAAATAAATGTGGAATATCTATTTGATCAATGGTTGGGTTGGACTATGTATTTTGTGGGGGGGTTATTTCATGTTCAATATACTAGCACCCCTAACACTTATTTTTTGCTACCTATATAGTATGCCAAAATTTAGCTTGTTAGAGTGCACATATGCAAGTATGTCCAAACTAACAAACCAAAAGCCCCCTATTGCACCACAAGACAATGTTATGTAGCAATGAATAGGTCATGTTCTATGTGCAGCTAGCTATTCTTTTTCTACAATCCTCTTAACAGTAATAAATTAGGCCCCCAATTTATGTTTACTTTGGGCCTTTACCGGAAATCATATATTTGCCAATGCTAAATACACAATAGAGCTGCAAACATATTCACAAATGTCATATACACAAAGCCGCATGGAAAATTGCTCTGGTGCACAAATAAACGCAAAGACAGCTGTTGGAGGTGGCGCTAGAGCGGCTGTCATACCTGAAATACATCATTATGTTTGCAGAAGGATGTTCGCGCGCACCCGGAAGTGGTAGTGGGGAGTGTTAGTGGATAGGAGTGTAGTTAGGAGAGTTAAGTGCTAATTTGCAAATCTGCTTTTTGGCTTTGCGAATAGTTCTTTTGTGGAATTCCAGACCACATCTGGACATGGTGAGATCACTGTTCTCGATTGAGGAGCTGATCCTCATTTGCAGGGGAAACCTTACTAATTGTTGTTTTTTCAGTTGAAAACATGTCTGATTCCTAGATACATTGAGTTACATAGCAGAGGTTCAAGGTATTCTATAGAATAAGTTATTATTCTTCCTAACTATACAGGTGGCACAAACACAAGCATACACCCAGGGCCACTGTACAGCCTACCTGATAATCCCCCACTGCCAGAGAAAATATCCAAATTATATTTATGGTAAAAATATACTAAAAACATTATTGGACACAATCCCAACAAAATTCCTGTTAAATCTAAATTATAAAACTGTACTGAGTTAATTAAAGCTGTGTGTAATTGAGGTCTTGGGGCTCATTCATATGGGTGCTATGGCCTGTAGAGTGTGAATCAGTGGTTTGTTTTTGTGGCTGTCGCCGTTTGCAGGCAACCTATGTTACACAATGGAAATGCTGCAGGTCCTAATTTGACAAGCATATGGGTGCAGGTGTACAGCCCTGAACAGACGGTGAGCATTCAGGGCCATTTCCCCACACCTGTCAGATTAAAACCTGTGTTCATACAGCTGCTGTGTCCCCATAGTGTAACAGGTGGCTCCAGCCACATGAACAACCCACTCATTCATGCTGTACAGAGGACCTGTGTGAATGTGGCATTTTTGACTCTTATTTTTTTTTTTCCTCAGCCCATTAATTTCAATGGGCTGCCTAACGTGTGGGAACATGCAAAAATAATGCAGGCATATTATTTTAAAAGTGTTGTACCAAACCACACAGTAGTGTGGTGCCATGCGTTTTGGTGGCTGTGAATGCATCTGTGTTTACTAGACGTGTGGAGGTGCAATTACGTTTGCATCATGGTACCTGCGCACATCTGCAAAGGGCATTGCATTTCTTGCGTGATCTTGCATGCGCATTCTGAACCACAAATGGTGTGAACAAGTTCTAAGGGCTAGTTCACACTATAGAAAGACAGTCTAGATGTGTTCCAGATGTGTTCTTGCATGCACGTTTTTGATGCCTGTTTAGCGTGTTCCAGTGCATTTTGGACGTGTTTTTGATGTGTTCCAGTGCCTTTTTTTTTTTTTTTTTTCCTTCAATTTATTTAGGGACATGTGCGTTCCAGGGCGTTTTTTTACAGTTTTCCAATATAGTGCTATGCATAAGCAATGCAGCCTGTTCGACTATTTTGGTATCACCTGCAATGCACTGGAACTGCAAGCGCTGATGTGAACTATGACATTGAAAGCCATATAACCTTCTGTCTGTGCGTTTTGGATGCACTAATCAGACTAGTGGTGAGATACAATTAGGAATCTTATAATAATGCTAGATCTGAGCTATAGGTGATAGGAAATGAGACACATTAACAAGATCAGTAAATAGTTAAATAAAAAGAGTGGGGCGGTGATACATAGATTTGCAGATGGAACAGGTGATTGGGGGGGGGGGGTGAGGGGGTCAAGTTGTATAAGGAGAGAGGTTTAAGAGAAGAGAAACAAAATTGCAATCAAATTTAAACAGAAGGAAAATTTTAAAGTTTCAAACTTGTCAGAACAGGACGCAGATGAGATTCACTCCCTTTCCACTTTCTAGTCAGTAGCCAAAATCTTAATTGATTGATCAATATTCCTGGCACTGATAAAACCCTGAAAATTGATCTCCATATTTTGGGCATTCACAAATGTCAAGGAGCTTACAATCTAAGACCAGAAATTCAAATATATACTAGGCCCAATTAACCTAACAGCATGTCTTTGGAGTGTTGGCAGAAACACACCTGTACAGAGAGCATGAAAATGCCAGACAGGTGCAGCTATGACTGGGATTAGAACCCATCACCCAAGTGCTGTAAATCCTGAGTACTAACCACTAAGCCACTGTAGCAGAGTTTGAGCTGGAATGTAGAATAGTTACATAATTAAAGGGAATGAAGATATCATTGTATTGGCACATACAAAAGCTAACTGAACAAAGCCCGTGCTTGTTCGCCACCTAGTGACCATATCCAGCATTGCTCCTAGAAATGTGTCTAACCCAGGGGTGTCCAAACTTTTTTCAAAGAGGGCCAGATTGGATGAAGTGAACATGGTGGAGGGTCGAACATTTTTCCGAACATTCTTTGAACCATTACAATTAAATGCAAATAAATTATTTTATGCCAAGTTAATTGCAAACGACCTACTTTTCATTTCATAACCTTAAGATCAACTGACAGCTGAGTTTTCACAATGTATTGAAAATAAATTTAAAAAAAAAACTTACCTGCACTAATGTGAAGGGTGAAAAAGGTAGCTGGAGCTGAAGTCTCTGCTCGGCAGCCGGGAGGGGAAGAGAAACACACTTCACGCTGGAAGCCAGGCCCTGACGTCACCGCCCTCTGTCGCTCCCAGCGCGGTGCAGTCACGCATGCACACTGCTCTCAAGCAGAAGACTGTCTGCCACAGAAGGGAGGGCCGTGCGACAGCCGCATTTACACAGACCAGGGAGAACGCGCCGCAGTCAGGCATGCGCACTGCCCTCTGCTCTCAAGCAGAAGACTGTCTGCCATAGAAGGGAGGGCCACATTACACAGAGCAGGGAGGGCTGTTGGAGGGCCGTATTAAACCGACCCCTGGGCCGTAAATGGCCCGCGGGCCAGACTTTAAACATGCCTGGTCTAACCGGACTGTGTATTTACTAAGGGAATTGTGCCTAGAAAGTAGACTCTTTTCTGAAAACTGACAGGTCTTGATTGAATTGAGAAATCTGGGGTCTATCAGACACTAGATATGTCCTCTGCCTTTACATTATCTAATCTCACCAAGATCGGTGTGATCAGATACTTTCCTAATTTACAAATGGCGCTGTTTATATCCTGCAAAACTGAAGTGATAAAATGCTTGTAGCTTCCAATTTCTTAGACTATAGATGATTGGCGCCATTCTGGTCTACAATCGGCTCTATGGTCATCTGGCAGAAACACCAGCTGCATTCTCAGGTTCCCCCGATGACACGGGACTGCCCGAGAAGGCCATGGAAGGCAGTGGGGGAGGGGGGCACCATCTCCCGCTGCTTGTAATAGCAATCCTAATGGATATTTGGCTGCAGCATTGCTATTACATGAAAGCCGATTGCCAGCTGAAGAAAACTATACCAGGATGATGCCTGCAGCTGTAAAAGTCCAGTGATGTACCAGTACGTCGCTAGTATTTTTTTGGGTATATACAGTATAGTATACTTTTTTTTTTTTTTTTTTTTTCCTTGTATGCAGCCTATGGGCTGAATGAAAAAAAGAGAATAAATCTCTGCCAGAAAAATTGTGTGGTATGCCCACCATTAGAATATACCGGCTTGCATCCACCTGCTTCTAATGGTGGGCACACATTAGGTTGCACGGGGCCACATTGCCATGGTGCCAATTCCAAGATTGTACAAATGTCTAAATAGTGGCACACTTGAATAAAAATTGTCCACGTATAAGTGGTACCCCATATGGAAAGACACCAAGGCCCAAACTATCTTGCCACTGCTTCCCATGTAGTCTGGGCATCCAGGGGGCTCCATGTGACTATCTTTTCCCTCGTAAATCCGGTACTTGTATGTATAGCCTGTTGCCCTCTCATAGGTCTTCTACATCTTGACCCCATATCTGGCATGCTTGTTGGGGAGAAATTGTTTGAATACAAGGGGGCCAGAAAAATGAATGAGGGACTCATAACACAGATTTTTTTTTTTTTGCTGGGGAGTATAGACATCTGGAAATTTTTGGTTAAGGTGATTTACGAGGGGTCGAATTTTGTGGAACCAGTCAAATTCAGGGTCACCCCAAAGACAAGTGTATTGTCGTTGAAATGCATAAAACACATTATACTCTCACATCTATGCCTGACCATGCCAGCAGAGAACACGGGCATATGATGGATCGGGTCTGTGGACCAATACAACCACAATCTTTTTTTTTTTTTTTTTTTTTTTTTCCCCCCCCCCCTTTTTAGTAATGCCCATGTTGGGGGTTAGGTCCCCAAAAAATGTAAATTTGGAAACCATATTGGGCTTCTATGCGAATGGTCTGGCAAGGTTTGAATTTGGGTTGGCGGCGATACATTGTTGCGCATATAAATTGCTTTGATCGACAATCAATGCATACAGATATTATGTGAAAAACGGCTCCAAAAAAATCAAGGAGTAGTTAAATTTGCTGTTTCCACCTGAATTCCTGGTTGGGCAGTGAATGAGGGAAGTACGGGTGCTGCAGAATTTGTGAGCTGCCAATAGGGATTTGCAAGCACATCCAGAAGGATACTAGGGGCTCTACGGCCTGTGTGCAAATTCTTCTGCTCGCCACCGCACCAGCTTGTACTGCACTTATGGAACTCGCCACATCACCAAGTGATACTGCAGTGCTGGTATGTGAAAGTCCAGGATATACAAGGCCGCTGATGCTCGACAGTTCACCAAAAGGTAGTGCGGCACTAGTATTGGCACTCTGCTGCATATGAGTCATCAAAATTTACCTGCAAGCACTAGCAGAGATTAGGCCTGATTCTGCGAACACTGCGGTTTTGTGTGCAATGTATCAAGTGACAGTGACCTACTAACACTGCACTTGCTGGGGGAGAAGGGGGGGGGGGTAAGCGTAGGGGCTAAATGCAGGTGCTGGGGCTGATCCCGCTAACACTGTTTTTTGGGAACACTATACTAGTGTGAACGCTGGTAATGCTGATCTGATCAAAGATATTGATCTGTTCAGACAGTATACCAGCAATGAAGGTTTGTTTGAGCATGTTCCTGGCAATCAAGGGGTTAAATGTGATTACTGGTGTACTGACGGGCAATCTTACGCTATCTGGGAGGGGCGTGTGAGCCACTTATACATACGTGATTTTGCGCACCGGGCTGATCCCGCTAACGCTATATTTTTGGGGACACTATACTAGTGTGAACACTGGTATAGTGCTGATCTGATCAAAGATATTGATCTGTTCAGACAGTATACCAGCAATGGAGGTTTATTTATGAGCATGTTCCTGGCAATCAAGGGGTTAAATGTGATTACTGGTGTTCTGACCAGCTATCTTACGCTATCTGGGAGGGGCGTGAAAGCTACTTATACATACGTGATTTTGTGCACCTGTGCCGCCCTGTAGCAGTGCTTCTGCTATAGGGCGGTGAGGAAGCAGTTAAAGAAGCGGATTGTGTTATGGTGCTGCATTATTTTAACTGATAATTGCACGGTCATGCAACTCTGCACCCAAATGAAATTTATGTCCTTTTTTTTTTTTTTTTTTTTTCCCCACAAATTGAGCTTTCTTTCAGTGGTATTTGATCACCTGTGCGGGTTTTTTTTTTTTTTTTTTTTCGCTAAAAAAAAAGACCGACAATCTTGGAAAAAACAACCATATTTTGGACTTTTTGCTATTAAACATGTCCAGTAAAAAATTTTTAACAAATTTTGTCAAATTTAGGCCAAAATTTATTTAGCGCCATGCATTTGCTAAAAAAAATCCCTATACGTGTAAATTAATTGGTTTACGTGAAAGTTATAGCATTTACAAATGGTGGTATAGATACTTGAATTTTTTTATACTATTAATGGCGGCGATCAGCGACTGACTTGGTGTCAATGACATCCCCAGTGACACCAATACAGTGATCCGTGCTAAAAAAAAGCACTGACACTGTACTAATGGCACTGGGCAGGAATGGGTTAACATGAGGGGCAATCAAAGGTTTAACTGTGTGATGAAAGTGTTTTACTAGGGGGCAGGGATGTGTGCTTCACTGTAAGCACACTGCTCTGTGTGGCTGTGCTCCAGAGCAGTGTATCCAAACTAACGGAGGAGGGCTGTTGGTAAACAATGCAGCCCTCCTCCCTGTCGGTGATCGCCGGTAATCACCGGGCGCCAGTGGGTAATCACCTGCCAGGACCTGGTGATTGATACCTGGGGCCGCGATCGGTGGCATGGGTAGGGCGTGTGCGCCCCTTACCGGAAAATGCAGAATCATATATATGTGATCCTGCGCACAGGGGCCACCCTGTAGCAGTAAATCTACTATAAGGCAATCTAAAGAGGTTAATAGCAAAAACAATTTAGTTTTTTTTTTCTCATACAGGTGACTGAATACCACTGAAAGCTCAATTTGTGGGAAAAAGGACATAAATTTAATTTGGATGCGTTGCATGACCGCACAATTGTCAGTTAAAGTAATGCAGCGCCAGAAAATGGCCTGGTCATGAAGGGGGGTAAAGCCTCAAGTGGGCAAGTGGTTAAAGTGTACATATTGGGTATTTACCCTGTGTAACATGTTTTATATTTTACCAAAAGCATGGGTATTATATTGCTTGTATGCACTAAAGTTCATGTTAGTGGACTGCTGCACAGTATCTGGGGAGCAAGAAAAAAGCAATAGAACTTTACTAACAGTGTCACGTTGAAAATGATGGTCCTAGTTTTTTTCCTGGACTCCTTGATAATTGAAGACAAATGAGAAATTTAGTTGTATTACGGGAAGCAGAGGCATCGCTGAAATATATATAACAAGGTCGGATTTTGGCTGTTTGCTCCCCCCCTTACATTTGTAAACGAATGGATTCGTCTGATGTGCATCGCTTTCTCCTTCCCTTCCGACTTGGTCGTAAAGAGTCAAGAGAAAATCAGTTTCATTAGTCACTAAATGGAATAAACGTGATCTAAAAATGTATGTGAGCTTTAAATTTTTGTTATTACAGAAGCTACGATATTCTCCTGCATTTCATAAACTATTGTAGCCTTGCTATATCTAGCATTATCAAGGATCATCAATTCTGCTGGGGTGAGCTCGTTTACACTGAGTGCGGGTGAGGGAGAGTGATTCAAGCGGAACTTGAAAGTCTAGCTATGTTTCCGCTGAGTGCCTTTGTGCCGTGACGCCAGTGAAATGTGAGTGTGGGCTGTGAGTTGGGGAAAAAGGACTTTAGAAGAGCTGTTCGTAGTGCGAATTTTCGTGATTAGGAATGGTTATAAGATTCTTTTAAATTATAGATTGATTCTTATCTCTGTCGTGTAGATCTTGTGGCGGTTAGCTCACCTGTGCAGCCATCCACGTGTAGTACTAAAAGTATGCTTTTTTTTTTTTTTTTTTTTTCTCATGCTGACTTTAACGTTTTGAAAAAAAAAATAAGGATGATGTTGGTAAATTTAAGCTTTTGTTTTGCCAGAGGGTCTTGCTTGAATCATGGAAACATTAAGACGCCTGTATGTTGGTGGGCTTAGTCCATTGGTCTCCAAAGCAGAGCTTGAAGAAAGATTTGGGAAATTTGGAAAAATCGATGACGTGGACATAGTCTACAGGAAAGATGTGCAAGGTATGAATGTATTTTAAATTAATTTATAAATGTAAGGCTTACGCAAAAGTATAACTAAAGGCAAAACTTTTTTTTTAAGTTTTGGACAGTGGAGATTGATTAGAACAGTGTTTCTCCTCTGGCGAACAGCAGCAACATTTCAAAAAGCCCTGTACAGGTTGATTAACCGCTTCCCCATCCACCCTATAGCAGAAGTACTGCGCAAAATCACATATGTGATTTTGCATTGTGATGCCAATCACCGGGTCCAGGGGCGAACTGACAACTCATGGGGCCCCCGTGTCCTTGCCCACACACAAAGTACACCCAAAAAAGCCTATAAAAGGTACCAGGGCATTTCATGGGGTCCCCTACTGATCCGGGCCCTTTGGCTGTGACCCAGTGCACTAATGGTCAGTCCACCCCTGCCCGGGTACCGGCCGAAGATTCCCCGCCAGCACCCAGTGATCGCTGAGTAACAATGATGGGGAAAGACCTGTGTGTAAACACAGATCTCTCTTCTGCTAGCAACAACATGCTGCTGTGTATTTCTCTGCACAGCAGAGAAGTATACAAAAACATGTTTTTCAAGTAAAATACACAGCTAACCCTTTGATCACCCCAGATGTTAACCCCTTCCTGCCCAGTGCAGTGTAATTAGTACAGTCAGTGCTTTTTATTAGCATTGATTACTGTATTAGTGTCATTGGGATGTCAGTGGCAGTTCCCACCCAGTGTCAGAATGCCTGCCACAGTCCCGCTATAAGTCGCTGATCGCTGCCATTACTAGTATAAAAAAATACAAATTCCAGTATATATACCACCATTTGTAGACGCTATAACTTTCACGTAAACTTATTAATTTTCATGTATTTTTTTTTTTTTTAGCAAAATGCAGCACAATACATTTTGGCCCAAGTTTATAATGAAATTTTGATTTTTTTTTTTTTTTTTTACTGGATATGTTTTGTAAAAGTCAAAAAAAAAAAATAATATATGTTGTTGTTGTTGTCGTTTTGTTGTTGTGTGTTTTTTTTTTTTTTTTTTTTAAATTGTTGGTCCTTGTTTGTTTTGTAGCGCAGAAAATATGTACAGCGTTGCATGACCACGCAATTGTAAATTGAAGTATTCCAAAAAATGGCCTAGTCAGGAAGTTGGGTAAATCCTCTGGAGGGCAACTGGTTAAAGGATTCCTCTGTCAACTTCTGTGTACAGAGTAGGGAAAGCACATTCCATTCCTCTTCTGGGCTCCATATCCCTCCCTGTTGCTATGTATACTATTGCTGCCAGTGTCCAACCAACCAATGATATCGGTTGCTAAGGAGAAGTCGTGCTGCACACAAAGCTTTCTTTTTTGCCGGCAATAGTATAGACAGCAGGAAGGGGGCCTGGGGGAGGAACAGGATATGCTCTCCCTTTGCTCTGTACACAGAATTTAACATAGGAAACCTTTAATTATCGGACTGCACAATGGTTTTTGTATTTTCGCTGTGATAAAGGAAGATTGGGGTGGGGTTTATAACCTACTGACCGCTTAACTCATTACAAACTACATTGTAGGGCTTTTTCACACCAGGTACATTGCAGTAACACCTTTTCCTGCACCACACAAAAATGCATTGCCTGTTACAGTTGCATTCATTCTTAATGGCACCCCTACGCATCCATCAATTGCAGGCATGTTTGTGCCCACTGAAATGTATGGTACTGCAGTACAATGCATTTTGTTGGGGATCAATTTAAAAATTCCTTCCTTCCTTCCTTCCTTCCTTCCTTCCTTCCTTCCTTCCTTCCTTCCTTCCTTCCTTCCTTCCTTCCTCCCTCCCAGATGCATCTCCTTGTGTGATTGAGCCCTCACACTGGTTTGCCCTGGAATTGTGCACAAGTCTAAAGGGAGCCTTCACAGGAAAAAAGTAAAGAAATCCACAAATTTTGGGTTGTCCCCGGAAAAGTAATGGAGGGGAAATTTCCAGTGGTGTCACTAGTTCTGGAGACTGGGCGTCCCCAAGAAATTACCCTAATTTGCAGGGATTTCCTCACACTTTCTGTTTTGGCTATGAGCCAGGAAGTGAAGAAAATTATCGCCAATGGGACACAAATGGCAAAAAATAAACTGACGGGTTATAACCCCCCTACTCTATCCAAAAAGAAAATGAAAGGTTCGACCATAGTTCCACTTTAAAGCAGCGCTGCAGCTTGGATACATTTCCAATTCCATTTGCAGAAGACTGTCCATTTTTGTGCAGAAACTGACAAGTCAGGGAGTGTTGATCTCCTGTGTCCCCCACATCTCTGAGTGGTTTTGCAACTTCCACATCCCTAATTTTGATAGTAAAATTAAAGTCAACCTGAATGCAAAATGGATTTTGGCTGTTTTGTAGGGAACATCTAGAAATGGTAATTGTGAATACTCAGTACCCTGAAAATCTATATTTTGTCTTTAATTCCTCCTGCAAAAATAGCGGTGTCCTTCCTGTACCTAAGCTCTTACTTTGAGCCTCTTTTAGCTGTATATCTCCTCTTCTGGTTGTCGTATTACTGTCTGTGCTGGTCAAGCTTTTCCACCCCTCCTCTCCCTACATAACCTGGTAGCAGCCAGAGGATGGGCAGCAAAAGAAAATGGCTATAGTGTTACTTGCGTGAGTGACAGGTCTGAGTCTGTTGGGACTACTGACTTCATATAGAGGATAGCAGCACCCAATGTTAGTTTTTGGGCTTTTTGATGTGTACACAACATGCATTAAATGCACATAATAATCTTTCGAGAAGACTGTTAAAGTGCATAGTATTATGGTGACGGTGTTTCTTTAAGCTGTGAGAGATAGATATAAGCTAACCCTGCACATA